>NW_026912167.1:0-129000 GCF_963662255.1 Cinclus cinclus | reverse complement strand
TTTCAAAGCCAACTTGCCTAACTTGCCTGCGGCCCGTCCTGGGCTTTTGCCTAAAAAAATTCCATAAGGACGAGGATTTCTCCCAGACCAAAGCTGCCCCCTCCTCCAAACCTGGCTGCCATCGGAGGCCCAAACGCGCCCTACAAAATGACATCTGCCAAGTGGGCTCTTGAGTTTGGCTTCTTGGGGAAAAGTGCCTCCTTTCGGAGTCAACTTGCCAGCGGCCCATGAAGGGCTTTTGCCTCCAAAAATTCCAGAAGGACGAGGATTTCTCCCAGACCAAAGCTGCCCCCTCCTCCAAACCTGGCTGCCATCGGAGGCCCAAACGCGCCCTACAAAATGACATCTGCCAAGTGGGCTCTTGAGTTTGGCTTCTTGGGTGGAAGTGCCTCCTTTCAAAGCCAACTTGCCTAACTAGCCTGCGGCCCGTCCTGGGCTTTTGCCTACAAAAATTCCAGAAGGACGAGGATTTCTCCCAGACCAAAGCTGCCCCCTCCTCCAAACCTGGCTGCCATCGGAGGCCCAAACGCGCCCTACAAAATGACATCTGCCAAGTGGGCTCTTGAGTTTGGCTTCTTGGGGGAAAGTGCCTCCTTTCAAAGCCAACTTGCCTAACTAGCCTGCGGCCCGTGCTGGGCTTTAGACTACAAAAATTCCATAAGGACGAGGATTTCTCCCAGACCAAAGCTGCCCCCTCCTCCAAACCTGGCTGCCATCAGAGGCCCAAACGTGCCCCACAAAATGACATCTGCCAAGTGGGCTCTTGAGTTTGGTTTCTTGGGGAAAAGTGCCTCCTTTCGGAGCCAACTTGCCTAACTTGCCTGCGGCCCGTCCTGGGATTTTGCCTCCAAAAATTCCATAAGGACGAGGATTTCTCCCAGACCAAAGCTGCCCGCTCCTCCAAACCTGGCTGCCATCGGAGGCCCAAATGCGCCCCACAAAATGACACCTGCATTGAGGGTTCTTGAGTTTGGCTTCCTGGGGAAAAGTGCCTCCTTTCAGAGTCAACTTGCCTGCGGCCCATGCAGGGCTTTTGTCTACAAAAATTCCAGAAGGACGAGGATTTCTCCCAGACCAAAGCTGCCCCCTCCTCCAAACCTGGCTGCCATCGGAGGCCCAAACGTGCCCTACAAAATTACACCTGCCAAGTGGGCTCTTGAGTTTGGCTTCTTGGGTGGAAGTGCCTCCTTTCAAAGCCAAGTTGCCTGCGGCCCGTCCTGTGCTTTTGCCTACAAAAATTCCATAAGGACGAGGATTTCTCCCAGACCAAAGCTGCCCCCTCCTCCAAACCTGGCTGCCATCGGAGGCCCAAACGCGCCCTACAAAATGACATATGCATTGTGGGTCCTTGAGTTTGGCTTCTTGCGGAAAAGTGCCTCCTTTCAAAGCCAACTTGCCTAACTAGCCTGCGGCCCGTGCTGGGCTTTAGACTACAAAAATTCCATAAGGACGAGGATTTCTCCCAGACCAAAGCTGCCCCCTCCTCCAAACCTGGCTGCCATCAGAGGCCCAAACGCGCCCTACAAAATGACATCTGCCAAGTGGGCTCTTGAGTTTGGCTTCTTGGGGAAAAGTGCCTCCTTTTGGAGCCAACTTGCCTAACTTGCCTGCGGCCCGTCCTGGGCTTTTGAGTACAAAAATTCCAGAAGGACGAGGATTTCTCCCAGAACAAAGCTGCCCCCTCCTCCAAACCTGGCTGCCATCGGAGGCCCAAACGCGCCCTACAAACGGACATCTGCCAAGTCGGCTCTTGAGTTTGGCTTCCTGGGGAAAAGTGCCTCCTTTCGGAGTCAACTTGCCTGCGGCCCATGCAGGGCTTGTGCCTAGAAAAATTCCATAAGGTCGAGGATTTCTCCCAGAACAAAGCTGCCCCCTCCTCCAAACCTGGCTGCCATCGGAGGCCCAAACGCGCCCCACAAAATGACACCTGCATTGAGGGTTCTTGAGTTTGGCTTCCTGGGGAAAAGTGCCTCCTTTCGGAGTCAACTTGCCTGCGGCCCATGCAGGGCTTTGGCCTACAAAAATTCCAGAAGGACGAGGATTTCTCCCAGAACAAAGCTGCCCCCTCCTCCAAACCTGGCTGCCATCGGAGGCCCAAACGTGCCCTACAAAATGACACCTGCCAAGTGGGCTCTTGAGTTTGGCTTCTTGGGTGGAAGTGCCTCCTTTCAAAGCCAACTTGCCTGCGGCCTGTCCTGGGCTTTTGCCTACAAAAATTCCATAAGGACGAGGATTTCTCCCAGACCAAAGCTGCCCCCTCCTCCAAACCTGGCTGCCATCGGAGGCCCAAACGCGCCCTACAAAATGACATCTGCCAAGTGGGCTCTTGAGTTTGGCTTCTTGCGGAAAAGTGCCTCCTTTCAAAGCCAACTTGCCTAACTAGCCTGCGGCCCGTGCTGGGCTTTAGACTACAAAAATTCCATAAGGACGAGGATTTCTCCCAGACCAAAGCTGCCCCCTCCTCCAAACCTGGCTGCCATCAGAGGCCCGAACGTGCCCCACAAAATGACATCTGCATTGAGGGTTCTTGAGTTTGGCTTCTTGGGGAAAAGTGCCTCCTTTCGGAGCCAACTTGCCTAACTTGCCTGCGGCCCGTCCTGGGCTTTTGCCTACAAAAATTCCATAAGGACGAGGATTTCTCCCAGACCAAAGCTGCCCCCTCCTCCAAACCTGGCTGCCATCGGAGGCCCAAACGTGCCCTACAAAATGACACCTGCCAAGTGGGCTCTTGAGTTTGGGTTCTTGGGGAAAAGTGACCCCTTTCAAAACCAACTTGCCTGTGTCCCGTCCCGGGCTTTTGCTACAAAAATTCCATAAGGACGAGGATTCCTCCCAGACCAAAGCTGCCCCCTCCTCCAAACCTGGCTGCCATTGGAGGCCCAAACGCGCCCTACAAAATGACATCTGCCAAGTGGGCTCTTGAGTTTGTCTTCCTGGGGAAAAGTGCCTCCTTTCGGAGTCAACTTGCCTGCGGCCCATGCAGGGCTTTTGCCTCCAAAAATTCCATAAGGACGAGGATTTCTCCCAGACCAAAGCTGCCCCCTCCTCCAAACCTGGCTGCCATCGGAGGCCCAAACGCGCCCTACAAAATGACACCTGCCAAGTGGGCTCTTGAGTTTGGCTTCTTGGGGGAAAGTGCCTCCTTTCAAAGCCAACTTGCCTGCGGCCCGTCCTGGGCTTGTGCCTACAAAAATTCCATAAGGACGAGGATTTCTCCCAGAACAAAGCTGCCCCCTCCTCCAAACCTGGCTGCCATCGGAGGCCCAAACGCGCCCTACAAAATGACATCTGCCAAGTGGGCTCTTGAGTTTGGCTTCTTGGGGAAAAGTGCCTCCTTTCGGAGTTAACTTGCCGGCGGCCCATGCAGGGCTTTTGCCTACAAAAATTCCATAAGGACGAGGATTTCTCCCAGACCAAAGCTGCCCCCTCCTCCAAACCTGGCTGCCATCGGAGGCCCAAACGCGCCCTACAAAATGACATCTGCCAAGTAGGCTCTTGAGTTTGGCTTCTTGGGTGGAAGTGCCTCCTTTCAAAGCCAACTTGCCTGCGGCCCGTGCTGGGCTTTTGCCTACAAAAATTCCAGAAGGACGAGGATTTCTCCCAGACCAAAGCTGCCCCCTCCTCCAAACCTGGCTGCCATCGGAGGCCCAAACGCGCCCCACAAAATGACACCTGCATTGAGGGTTCTTGAGTTTGGCTTCCTGGGGAAAATTGCCTCCTTTCGGAGTCAACTTGCCTGCGGCCCATGCAGGGCTTTTGCCTACAAAAATTCCATATGGACGAGGATTTCTCCCAGACCAAAGCTGCCCCCTCCTCCAAACCTGGCTGCCATCGGAGGCCCAAACGTGCCCTACAAAATGACACCTGCCAAGTGGGTTCTTGAGTTTGGCTTCTTGGGTGGAAGTGCCTCCTTTCAAAGCCAACTTGCCTGCGGCCCGTCCTGGGCTTGTGCCTACAAAAATTCCATAAGGACGGGGATTTCTCCCAGACCAAAGCTGCCCCCTCCTCCAAACCTGGCTGCCATCGGAGGCCCAAACGCGCCCTACAAAATGACATCTGCCAAGTGGGCTCTTGAGTTTGGGTTCTTGGGGAAAAGTGCCTCCATTCGGAGCCAAAATGCCTAACTTGCCTGCGGCCCGTCCTGGGCTTTTGCCTCCAAAAATTCCAGAAGGACGAGGATTTCTCCCAGACCAAAGCTGCCCCCTCCTCCAAACCTGGCTGCCATCGGAGGCCCAAACGCGCCCTACAAAAGGACATCTGCATTGTGGGTTCTTGAGTTTGGCTTCTTGCGGAAAAGTGCCTCCTTTCAAAGCCAACTTGCCTAACTTGCCTGCGGCCCGTCCTGGGCTTTTGCCTACAAAAATTCCATAAGGACGAGGATTTCTCCCAGACCAAAGCTGCCCCCTCCTCCAAACCTGGCTGCCATCGGAGGCCCAAACGCGCCCCACAAAATGACATCTGCCAAGTGGGCTCTTGAGTTTGGCTTCTTGGGGAAAAGTGCCTCCTTTCAAAGCCAACTTGCCTAACTAGCCTGCGGCCCGTGCTGGGCTTTAGACTACAAAAATTCCATAAGGACGAGGATTTCTCCCAGAACAAAGCTGCCCCCTCCTCCAAACCTGACTGCCATCAGAGGCCCAAACGCGCCCTACAAAATGACACCTGCCAAGTGGGCTCTTGAGTTTGGCTTCTTGGGGGAAAGTGCCTCCTTTCAAAGTCAACTTGCCTGCGGCCCGTCCTGGGCTTTTGCCTACAAAAATTCCATAAGGACGAGGATTTCTCCCAGAACAAAGCTGCCGCCTCCTCCAAACCTGGCTGCCATCGGAGGCCCAAACGCGCCCTACAAAATGACATCTGCCAAGTGGGCTCTTGAGTTTGGGTTCTTGGGGAAAAGTGCCTCCTTTCGGAGCCAAAATGCCTAACTTGCCTGCGGCCCGTCCTGGGCTTTTGCCTCCAAAAATTCCAGAAGGACGAGGATTTCTCCCAGACCAAAGCTGCCCCCTCCTCCAAACCTGGCTGCCATCGGAGGCCCAAACGCGCCCTACAAAAGGACATCTGCATTGTGGGTTCTTGAGTTTGGCTTCTTGGGGAAAAGTGCCTCCTTTCAAAGCCAACTTGCCTAACTTGCCTGCGGCCCGTCCTGGGCTTTTGCCTACAAAAATTCCATAAGGACGAGGATTTCTCCCAGACCAAAGCTGCCCCCTCCTCCAAACCTGGCTGCCATCGGAGGCCCAAACGCGCCCTACAAAATGACATCTGCCAATTGGGCTCCTGAGTTTGGCTTCCTGGGGAAAAGTGCCTCCTTTCGGAGTGAACTTGCCGGCGGCCCATGCAGGGCTTTTGCCTACAAAAATTCCATAAGGACGAGGATTTCTCCCAGACCAAAGCTGCCCCCTCCTCCAAACCTGGCTGCCATCGGTGGCCCAAACGCGCCCTACAAAATGACATCTGCCAAGTGGGCTCCTGAGTTTGGCTTCTTGGGGAAAAGTGCCTCCTTTCAAAGCCAACTTGCCTGCAGCCCGTGCTGGGCTTTAGACTACAAAAATTCCATAAGGACGAGGATTTCTCCCAGACCAAAGCTGCCCCCTCCTCCAAACCTGGCTGCCATCGGAGGCCCAAACGCGCCCCACAAAATGACATCTGCATTGAGGGTTCTGGAGTTTGGCTTCTTGGGGAAAAGTGCCTCCTTTCGGAGCCAACTTGCCTAACTTGCCTGCGGCCCGTCCTGGGCTTTTGCCTCCAAAAATTCCAGAAGGACGAGGATTTCTCCCAGACCAAAGCTGCCCCCTCCTCCAAACCTGGCTGCCATCGGAGGCCCAAACGCGCCCCACAAAATGACACCTGCATTGAGGGTTCTTGAGTTTGGCTTCTTGGGGAAAAGTGCCTCCTTTCGGAGTCAACTTGCCTGCGGCCCATGCAGGGCTTTTGCCTACAAAAATTCCAGAAGGACGAGGATTTCTCCCAGACCAAAGCTGCCCCCTCCTCCAAACCTGGCTGCCATCGGAGGCCCAAACGTGCCCTACAAAATGACACCTGCCAAGTGGGCTCTTGAGTTTGGCTTCTTGGGTGGAAGTGCCTCCTTTCAAAGCCAACTTGCCTGCGGCCTGTCCTGGGCTTTTGCCTACAAAAATTCCATAAGGACGAGGATTTCTCCCAGACCAAAGCTGCCCCCTCCTCCAAACCTGGCTGCCATCGGAGGCCCAAACGCGCCCTACAAAATGACATCTGCCAAGTGGGCTCTTGAGTTTGGCTTCTTGCGGAAAAGTGCCTCCTTTCAAAGCCAACTTGCCTAACTAGCCTGCGGCCCGTGCTGGGCTTTAGACTACAAAAATTCCATAAGGACGAGGATTTCTCCCAGACCAAAGCTGCCCCCTCCTCCAAACCTGGCTGCCATCAGAGGCCCGAACGTGCCCCACAAAATGACATCTGCATTGAGGGTTCTTGAGTTTGGCTTCTTGGGGAAAAGTGCCTCCTTTCGGAGCCAACTTGCCTAACTTGCCTGCGGCCCGTCCTGGGCTTTAGACTACAAAAATTCCAGAAGGACGAGGATTTCTCCCAGACCAAAGCTGCCCCCTCCTCCAAACCTGGCTGCCATCGGAGGCCCAAACGCACCCTACAAAATGACACCTGCCAAGTGGGCTCTTGAGTTTGGCTTCTTGGGGAAAAGTGACTCCTTTCAAAACCAACTTGCCTGCGTCCCGTCCCGGGCTTTTGCTACAAAAATTCCATAAGGACGAGGATTCCTCCCAGACCAAAGCTGCCCCCTCCTCCAAACCTGGCTGCCATCGGAGGCCCAAACGCGCCCTACAAAATGACATCTGCCAAGTGGGCTCTTGAGTTTGGCTTCCTGGGGAAAAGTGCCTCCTTTCGGAGTCAACTTGCCTGCGGCCCATGCAGGGCTTTTGCTACAAAAACTCCATAAGGACGAGGATTTCTCCCAGACCAAAGCTGCCCCCTCCTCCAAACCTGGCTGCCATCGGAGGCCCAAACGCGCCCTACAAAATGACACCTGCCAAGTGGGCTCTTGAGTTTGGCTTCTTGGGGGAAAGTGCCTCCTTTCAAAGCCAACTTGCCTGCGGCCCGTCCTGGGCTTGTGCCTACAAAAATTCCATAAGGACGAGGATTTCTCCCAGACCAAAGCTGCCCCCTCCTCCAAACCTGGCTGCCATCGGAGGCCCAAACGCGCCCCACAAAATGACACCTGCATTGAGGGTTCTTGAGTTTGGCTTCCTGGGGAAAAGTGCCTCCTTTCGGAGTCAACTTGCCTGCGGCCCATGCAGGGCTTTTGCCTCCAAAAATTCCATAAGGACGAGGATTTCTCCCAGACCAAAGCTGCCCCCTCCTCCAAACCTGGCTGCCATCGGAGGCCCAAACGTGCCCTACAAAATGACACCTGCCAAGTGGGCTCTTGAGTTTGGCTTCTTGGGTGGAAGTGCCTCCTTTCAAAGCCAACTTGCCTGCGGCCCGTGCTGGGCTTTAGACTACAAAAATTCCATAAGGACGAGGATTTCTCCCAGACCAAACCTGCCCCCTCCTCCAAACCTGGCTGCCATCAGAGGCCCGAACGCGCCCTACAAAATGACATCTGCCAAGTGGGCTCTTGAGTTTGGCTTCCTGGGGAAAAGTGCCTCCTTTCGGAGCCAACTTGCCTAACTTGCCTGCGGCCCGTCCTGAGCTTTTGAGTACAAAAATTCCAGAAGGACGAGGATTTCTCCCAGAACAAAGCTGCCCCCTCCTCCAAACCTGGCTGCCATCGGAGGCCCAAACGCGCCCTACAAACGGACATCTGCCAAGTGGGCTCTTGAGTTTGGCTTCCTGGGGAAAAGTGCCTCCTTTCGGAGTCAACTTGCCGGCGGCCAATGCAGGGCTTTTGCCGACAAAAATTCCATAAGGATGAGGATTTCTCCCAGACCAAAGCTGCCCCCTCCTCCAAACCTGGCTGCCATCGGAGGCCCAAACGCGCCCTACAAAATGACACCTGCCAAGTGGGCTCTTGAGTTTGGCTTCTTGGGGGAAAGTGCCTCCTTTCAAAGCCAACTTGCCTGCGGCCCGTCCTGGGCTTGTGCCTACAAAAATTCCATAAGGACGAGGATTTCTCCCAGAACAAAGCTGCCCCCTCCTCCAAACCTGGCTGCCATCGGAGGCCCAAACGCGCCCTACAAAATGACATCTGCCAAGTGGGCTCTTGAGTTTGGCTTCTTGCGGAAAAGTGCCTCCTTTCAAAGCCAACTTGCCTAACTAGCCTGCGGCCCGTGCTGGGCTTTAGACTACAAAAATTCCATAAGGACGAGGATTTCTCCCAGACCAAAGCTGCCCCCTCCTCCAAACCTGGCTGCCATCAGAGGCCCAAACGCGCCCTACAAAATGACATCTGCCAAGTGGGCTCTTGAGTTTGGCTTCTTGGGGAAAAGTGCCTCCTTTCGGAGCCAACTTGCCTAACTTGCCTGCGGCCCGTCCTGGGCTTTTGCCTCCAAAAATTCCATAAGGACGAGGATTTCTCCCAGACCAAAGCTGCCCCCTCCTCCAAACCTGGCTGCCATCGGAGGCCCAAACGCGCCCTACAAACGGACATCTGCCAAGTGGGCTCTTGAGTTTGGCTTCCTGGGGAAAAGTGCCTCCTTTCGGAGTCAACTTGCCTGCGGCCCATGCAGGGCTTTTGCCTACAAAAATTCCATAAGGACGAGGATTTCTCCCAGACCAAAGCTGCCCCCTCCTCCAAACCTGGCTGCCACCGGAGGCCCAAACGCGCCCTACAAAATGACACCTGCCAAGTGGGCTCTTGAGTTTGGCTTCTTGGGGGAAAGTGCCTCCTTTCGGAGCCAACTTGCCTGCGTCCCGTCCTGGGCTTGTGCCTACAAAAATTCCATAAGGACGAGGATTTCTCCCAGAACAAAGCTGCCCCCTCCTCCAAACCTGGCTGCCATCGGAGGCCCAAACGCGCCCTACAAAATGACATCTGCCAAGTGGGCTCTTGAGATTGGCTTCTTGGGGAAAAGTGCCTCCATTCGGAGCCAAAATGCCTAACTTGCCTGCGGCCCGTCCTGGGCTTTTGCCTCCAAAAATTCCATAAGTACGAGGATTTCTCCCAGACCAAAGCTGCCCCCTCCTCCAAACCTGGCTGCCATCGGAGGCCCAAACGCGCCCTACAAAATGACATCTGCCAAGTGGGCTCTTGAGTTTGGCTTCTTGGGGAAAAGTGCCTCCTTTCGGAGTCAACTTGCCGGCGGCCCATGCAGGGCTTTTGCCTACAAAAATTCCATAAGGACGAGGATTTCTCCCAGACCAAAGCTGCCCCCTCCTCCAAACCTGGCTGCCATCGGAGGCCCAAACGCGCCCTACAAAATGACATCTGCCAAGTGGGCTCTTGAGTTTGGCTTCTTGGGTGGAAGTGCCTCCTTTCAAAGCCAACTTGCCTGCCGCCCGTCCTGGGCTTTTGCCTACAAAAATTCCATAAGGACGAGGATTTCTCCCAGACCAAAGCTGCCCCCTCCTCCAAACCTGGCTGCCATCGGAGGCCCAAACGCGCCCTACAAAAGGACATCTGCATTGTGGGTTCTTGAGTTTGGCTTCTTGGGGAAAAGTGCCTCCTTTCAAAGCCAACTTGCCTAACTTGCCTGCGGCCCGTCCTGGGCTTTTGCCTACAAAAATTCCATAAGGACGAGGATTTCTCCCAGACCAAAGCTGCCCCCTCCTCCAAACCTGGCTGCCATCGGAGGCCCAAACGCGCCCTACAAAATGACATCTGCCAATTGGGCTCCTGAGTTTGGCTTCCTGGGGAAAAGTGCCTCCTTTCGGAGTCAACTTGCCGGCGGCCCATGCAGGGCTTTTGCCTACAAAAATTCCATAAGGACGAGGATTTCTCCCAGACCAAAGCTGCCCCCTCCTCCAAACCTGGCTGCCATCGGTGGCCCAAACGCGCCCTACAAAATGACATCTGCCAAGTGGGCTCCTGAGTTTGGCTTCTTGGGGGAAAGTGCCTCCTTTCAAAGCCAACTTGCCTGCAGCCCGTGCTGGGCTTTAGACTACAAAAATTCCATAAGGACGAGGATTTCTCCCAGACCAAAGCTGCCCCCTCCTCCAAACCTGGCTGCCATCGGAGGCCCAAACGCGCCCCACAAAATGACATCTGCATTGAGGGTTCTGGAGTTTGGCTTCTTGGGGAAAAGTGCCTCCTTTCGGAGCCAACTTGCCTAACTTGCCTGCGGCCCGTCCTGGGCTTTTGCCTCCAAAAATTCCATAAGGACGAGGATTTCTCCCAGACCAAAGCTGCCCCCTCCTCCAAACCTGGCTGCCATCAGAGGCCCAAACGCGCCCTACAAACGGACATCTGCCAAGTGGGCTCTTGAGTTTGGCTTCCTGGGGAAAAGTGCCTCCTTTCGGAGTCAACTTGCCTGCGGCCCATGCAGGGCTTTTGCCTACAAAAATTCCATAAGGACGAGGATTTCTCCCAGACCAAAGCTGCCCCCTCCTCCAAACCTGGCTGCCACCGGAGGCCCAAACGCGCCCTACAAAATGACACCTGCCAAGTGGGCTCTTGAGTTTGGCTTCTTGGGGGAAAGTGCCTCCTTTCGGAGCCAACTTGCCTGCGTCCCGTCCTGGGCTTGTGCCTACAAAAATTCCATAAGGACGAGGATTTCTCCCAGAACAAAGCTGCCCCCTCCTCCAAACCTGGCTGCCATCGGAGGCCCAAACGCGCCCTACAAAATGACATCTGCCAAGTGGGCTCTTGAGATTGGCTTCTTGGGGAAAAGTGCCTCCATTCGGAGCCAAAATGCCTAACTTGCCTGCGGCCCGTCCTGGGCTTTTGCCTCCAAAAATTCCATAAGTACGAGGATTTCTCCCAGACCAAAGCTGCCCCCTCCTCCAAACCTGGCTGCCATCGGAGGCCCAAACGCGCCCTACAAAATGACATCTGCCAAGTGGGCTCTTGAGTTTGGCTTCTTGGGGAAAAGTGCCTCCTTTCGGAGTCAACTTGCCGGCGGCCCATGCAGGGCTTTTGCCTACAAAAATTCCATAAGGACGAGGATTTCTCCCAGACCAAAGCTGCCCCCTCCTCCAAACCTGGCTGCCATCGGAGGCCCAAACGCGCCCTACAAAATGACATCTGCCAAGTGGGCTCTTGAGTTTGGCTTCTTGGGTGGAAGTGCCTCCTTTCAAAGCCAACTTGCCTGCGGCCTGTCCTGGGCTTTTGCCTACAAAAATTCCATAAGGACGAGGATTTCTCCCAGACCAAAGCTGCCCCCTCCTCCAAACCTGGCTGCCATCGGAGGCCCAAACGCGCCCTACAAAAGGACATCTGCATTGTGGGTTCTTGAGTTTGGCTTCTTGGGGAAAAGTGCCTCCTTTCAAAGCCAACTTGCCTAACTTGCCTGCGGCCCGTCCTGGGCTTTTGCCTACAAAAATTCCATAAGGACGAGGATTTCTCCCAGACCAAAGCTGCCCCCTCCTCCAAACCTGGCTGCCATCGGAGGCCCAAACGCGCCCTACAAAATGACATCTGCCAATTGGGCTCCTGAGTTTGGCTTCCTGGGGAAAAGTGCCTCCTTTCGGAGTCAACTTGCCGGCGGCCCATGCAGGGCTTTTGCCTACAAAAATTCCATAAGGACGAGGATTTCTCCCAGACCAAAGCTGCCCCCTCCTCCAAACCTGGCTGCCATCGGTGGCCCAAACGCGCCCTACAAAATGACATCTGCCAAGTGGGCTCCTGAGTTTGGCTTCTTGGGGGAAAGTGCCTCCTTTCAAAGCCAACTTGCCTGCAGCCCGTGCTGGGCTTTAGACTACAAAAATTCCATAAGGACGAGGATTTCTCCCAGACCAAAGCTGCCCCCTCCTCCAAACCTGGCTGCCATCGGAGGCCCAAACGCGCCCCACAAAATGACATCTGCATTGAGGGTTCTGGAGTTTGGCTTCTTGGGGAAAAGTGCCTCCTTTCGGAGCCAACTTGCCTAACTTGCCTGCGGCCCGTCCTGGGCTTTTGCCTCCAAAAATTCCATAAGGACGAGGATTTCTCCCAGACCAAAGCTGCCCCCTCCTCCAAACCTGGCTGCCATCGGAGGCCCAAACGCGCCCCACAAAATGACACCTGCATTGAGGGTTCTTGAGTTTGGCTTCCTGGGGAAAATTGCCTCCTTTCGGAGTCAACTTGCCTGCGGCCCATGCAGGGCTTTTGCCTACAAAAATTCCAGAAGGACGAGGATTTCTCCCAGACCAAAGCTGCCCCCTCCTCCAAACCTGGCTGCCATCGGAGGCCCAAACGTGCCCTACAAAATGACACCTGCCAAGTGGGCTCTTGAGTTTGGCTTCTTGGGTGGAAGTGCCTCCTTTCAAAGCCAACTTGCCTGCGGCCTGTCCTGGGCTTTTGCCTACAAAAATTCCATAAGGACGAGGATTTCTCCCAGACCAAAGCTGCCCCCTCCTCCAAACCTGGCTGCCATCGGAGGCCCAAACGCGCCCTACAAAATGACATCTGCCAAGTGGGCTCTTGAGTTTGGCTTCTTGCGGAAAAGTGCCTCCTTTCAAAGCCAACTTGCCTAACTAGCCTGCGGCCCGTGCTGGGCTTTAGACTACAAAAATTCCATAAGGACGAGGATTTCTCCCAGACCAAAGCTGCCCCCTCCTCCAAACCTGGCTGCCATCAGAGGCCCGAACGTGCCCCACAAAATGACATCTGCATTGAGGGTTCTTGAGTTTGGCTTCTTGGGGAAGAGTGCCTCCTTTCGGAGCCAACTTGCCTAACTTGCCTGCGGCCCGTCCTGGGCTTTTGCCTACAAAAATTCCAGAAGGACGAGGATTTCTCCCAGACCAAAGCTGCCCCCTCCTCCAAACCTGGCTGCCATCGGAGGCCCAAACGCGCCCTACAAAATGACACCTGCCAAGTGGGCTCTTGAGTTTGGCTTCTTGGGGAAAAGTGACTCCTTTCAAAACCAACTTGCCTGCGTCCCGTCCCGGGCTTTTGCTACAAAAATTCCATAAGGACGAGGATTCCTCCCAGACCAAAGCTGCCCCCTCCTCCAAACCTGGCTGCCATCGGAGGCCCAAACGCGCCCTACAAAATGACATCTGCCAAGTGGGCTCTTGAGTTTGGCTTCCTGGGGAAAAGTGCCTCCTTTCGGAGTCAACTTGCCTGCGGCACATGCAGGGCTTTTGCTACAAAAACTCCATAAGGACGAGGATTTCTCCCAGACCAAAGCTGCCCCCTCCTCCAAACCTGGCTGCCATCGGAGGCCCAAACGCGCCCTACAAAATGACACCTGCCAAGTGGGCTCTTGAGTTTGGCTTCTTGGGGGAAAGTGCCTCCTTTCAAAGCCAACTTGCCTGCGGCCCGTCCTGGGCTTGTGCCTACAAAAATTCCATAAGGACGAGGATTTCTCCCAGACCAAAGCTGCCCCCTCCTCCAAACCTGGCTGCCATCGGAGGCCCAAACGCGCCCCACAAAATGACACCTGCATTGAGGGTTCTTGAGTTTGGCTTCCTGGGGAAAAGTGCCTCCTTTCGGAGTCAACTTGCCTGCGGCCCATGCAGGGCTTTTGCCTCCAAAAATTCCATAAGGACGAGGATTTCTCCCAGACCAAAGCTGCCCCCTCCTCCAAACCTGGCTGCCATCGGAGGCCCAAACGTGCCCTACAAAATGACACCTGCCAAGTGGGCTCTTGAGTTTGGCTTCTTGGGTGGAAGTGCCTCCTTTCAAAGCCAACTTGCCTGCGGCCCGTGCTGGGCTTTAGACTTCAAAAATTCCAGAAGGACGAGGATTTCTCCCAGACCAAAGCTGCCCCCTCCTCCAAACCTGGCTGCCATCGGAGGCCCAAACGCGCCCTACAAAATGACATCTGCCAAGTGGGCTCTTGAGTTTGGCTTCTTGCGGAAAAGTGCCTCCTTTCAAAGCCAACTTGCCTAACTAGCCTGCGGCCCGTGCTGGGCTTTAGACTACAAAAATTCCATAAGGACGAGGATTTCTCCCAGACCAAACCTGCCCCCTCCTCCAAACCTGGCTGCCATCAGAGGCCCGAACGCGCCCTACAAAATGACATCTGCCAAGTGGGCTCTTGAGTTTGGCTTCTTGGGGAAAAGTGCCTCCTTTCGGAGCCAACTTGCCTAACTTGCCTGCGGCCCGTCCTGAGCTTTTGAGTACAAAAATTCCAGAAGGACGAGGATTTCTCCCAGAACAAAGCTGCCCCCTCCTCCAAACCTGGCTGCCATCGGAGGCCCAAACGCGCCCTACAAACGGACATCTGCCAAGTGGGCTCTTGAGTTTGGCTTCCTGGGGAAAAGTGCCTCCTTTCGGAGTCAACTTGCCGGCGGCCCATGCAGGGCTTTTGCCGACAAAAATTCCATAAGGACGAGGATTTCTCCCAGACCAAAGCTGCCCCCTCCTCCAAACCTGGCTGCCATCGGAGGCCCAAACGCGCCCTACAAAATGACACCTGCCAAGTGGGCTCTTGAGTTTGGCTTCTTGGGGGAAAGTGCCTCCTTTCAAAGCCAACTTGCCTGCGGCCCGTCCTGGGCTTGTGCCTACAAAAATTCCATAAGGACGAGGATTTCTCCCAGAACAAAGCTGCCCCCTCCTCCAAACCTGGCTGCCATCGGAGGCCCAAACGCGCCCTACAAAATGACATCTGCCAAGTGGGCTCTTGAGTTTGGCTTCTTGCGGAAAAGTGCCTCCTTTCAAAGCCAACTTGCCTAACTAGCCTGCGGCCCGTGCTGGGCTTTAGACTACAAAAATTCCATAAGGACGAGGATTTCTCCCAGACCAAAGCTGCCCCCTCCTCCAAACCTGGCTGCCATCAGAGGCCCAAACGCGCCCTACAAAATGACATCTGCCAAGTGGGCTCTTGAGTTTGGCTTCTTGGGGAAAAGTGCCTCCTTTCGGAGCCAACTTGCCTAACTTGCCTGCGGCCCGTCCTGGGCTTTTGCCTCCAAAAATTCCATAAGGACGAGGATTTCTCCCAGACCAAAGCTGCCCCCTCCTCCAAACCTGGCTGCCATCGGAGGCCCAAACGCGCCCTACAAACGGACATCTGCCAAGTGGGCTCTTGAGTTTGGCTTCCTGGGGAAAAGTGCCTCCTTTCGGAGTCAACTTGCCTGCGGCCCATGCAGGGCTTTTGCCTACAAAAATTCCATAAGGACGAGGATTTCTCCCAGACCAAAGCTGCCCCCTCCTCCAAACCTGGCTGCCACCGGAGGCCCAAACGCGCCCTACAAAATGACACCTGCCAAGTGGGCTCTTGAGTTTGGCTTCTTGGGGGAAAGTGCCTCCTTTCGGAGCCAACTTGCCTGCGTCCCGTCCTGGGCTTGTGCCTACAAAAATTCCATAAGGACGAGGATTTCTCCCAGAACAAAGCTGCCCCCTCCTCCAAACCTGGCTGCCATCGGAGGCCCAAACGCGCCCTACAAAATGACATCTGCCAAGTGGGCTCTTGAGATTGGCTTCTTGGGGAAAAGTGCCTCCATTCGGAGCCAAAATGCCTAACTTGCCTGCGGCCCGTCCTGGGCTTTTGCCTCCAAAAATTCCATAAGTACGAGGATTTCTCCCAGACCAAAGCTGCCCCCTCCTCCAAACCTGGCTGCCATCGGAGGCCCAAACGCGCCCTACAAAATGACATCTGCCAAGTGGGCTCTTGAGTTTGGCTTCTTGGGGAAAAGTGCCTCCTTTCGGAGTCAACTTGCCGGCGGCCCATGCAGGGCTTTTGCCTACAAAAATTCCATAAGGACGAGGATTTCTCCCAGACCAAAGCTGCCCCCTCCTCCAAACCTGGCTGCCATCGGAGGCCCAAACGCGCCCTACAAAATGACATCTGCCAAGTGGGCTCTTGAGTTTGGCTTCTTGGGTGGAAGTGCCTCCTTTCAAAGCCAACTTGCCTGCCGCCCGTCCTGGGCTTTTGCCTACAAAAATTCCATAAGGACGAGGATTTCTCCCAGACCAAAGCTGCCCCCTCCTCCAAACCTGGCTGCCATCGGAGGCCCAAACGCGCCCTACAAAATGACATCTGCCAAGTGGGCTCTTGAGTTTGGCTTCTTGGGGGAAAGTGCCTCCTTTCAAAGCCAACTTGCCTAACTAGCCTGCGGCCCGTGCTGGGCTTTAGACTACAAAAATTCCATAAGGACGAGGATTTCTCCCAGACCAAAGCTGCCCCCTCCTCCAAACCTGGCTGCCATCGGAGGCCCAAACGCTCCCCACAAAATGACACCTGCATTGAGGGTTCTTGAGTTTGGCTTCCTGGGGAAAAGTGCCTCCTTTCGGAGTCAACTTGCCTGCGGCCCATGCAGGGCTTTTGCCTACAAAAATTCCAGAAGGACGAGGATTTCTCCCAGACCAAAGCTGCCCCCTCCTCCAAACCTGGCTGCCATCGGAGGCCCAAACGTGCCCTACAAAATTACACCTGCCAAGTGGGCTCTTGAGTTTGGCTTCTTGGGTGGAAGTGCCTCCTTTCAAAGCCAACTTGCCTGCGGCCCGTCCTGGGCTTTTGCCTACAAAAATTCCAGAAGGACGAGGATTTCTCCCAGAACAAAGCTGCCCCCTCCTCCAAATCTGGCTGCCATCGGAGGCCCAAACGCGCCCTACAAAATGACATCTGCCAAGTGGGCTCTTGAGTTTGGCTTCTTGGGGGAAAGTGCCTCCTTTCAAAGCCAACTTGCCTAACTAGCCTGCGGCCCGTGCTGGGCTTTAGACTAAAAAAATTCCAGAAGGACGAGGATTTCTCCCAGACCAAAGCTGCCCCCTCCTCCAAACCTGGCTGCCCTCAGAGGCCCAAATGCGCCCTACAAAATGACATCTGCATTGTGGGTTCTTGAGTTTGGCTTCTTGGGGAAAAGTGCCTCCTTTCGGAGCCAACTTGCCTAACTTGCCTGCGGCCCGTCCTGGGCTTTTGAGTACAAAAATTCCAGAAGGACGAGGATTTCTCCCAGAACAAAGCTGCCCCCTCCTCCAAACCTGGCTGCCATCGGAGGCCCAAACGCGCCCTACAAACGGACATCTGCCAAGTGGGCTCTTGAGTTTGGCTTCCTGGGGAAAAGCGCCTCCTTTCGGAGTCAACTTGCCTGCGGCCCATGCAGGGCTTTTGCCGACAAAAATTCCATAAGGACGAGGATTTCTCCCAGACCAAAGCTGCCCCCTCCTCCAAACCTGGCTGCCATCGGAGGCCCAAACGCGCCCTGCAAAATGACACCTGCCAAGTGGGCTCTTGAGTTTGGCTTCTTGGGGGAAAGTGCCTCCTTTCAAAGCCAACTTGCCTGCGGCCCGTCCTGGGCTTGTGCCTACAAAAATTCCATAAGGACGAGGATTTCTCCCAGAACAAAGCTGCCCCCTCCTCCAAACCTGGCTGCCATCGGAGGCCCAAACGCGCCCTACAAAATGACATCTGCCAAGTGGGCTCTTGAGTTTGGCTTCTTGGGGAAAAGTGCCTCCTTTCGGAGCCAACTTGCCTAACTTGCCTGCGGCCCGTCCTGGGCTTTTGAGTACAAAAATTCCAGAAGGACGAGGATTTCTCCCAGAACAAAGCTGCCCCCTCCTCCAAACCTGGCTGCCATCGGAGGCCCAAACGCGCCCTACAAAAGGACATCTGCCAAGTGGGCTCTTGAGTTTGGCTTCTTGGGGAAAAGTGCCTCCTTTCAAAGCCAACTTGCCTAACTTGCCTGCGGCCCATCCTGGGCTTTTGCCTACAAAAATTCCATAAGGACGAGGATTTCTCCCAGACCAAAGCTGCCCCCTCCTCCAAACCTGGCTGCCATCGGAGGCCCAAACGTGCCCTACAAAATGACATCTGCCAAGTGGGCTCTTGAGTTTGGCTTCTTGGGGAAAAGTGCCTCCTTTCGGAGTCAACTTGCCGGCGGCCCATGCAGGGCTTTTGCTACAAAAATTCCATAAGGACGAGGATTTCTCCCAGACCAAAGCTGCCCCCTCCTCCAAACCTGGCTGCCATCGGAGGCCCAAACGCGCCCTACAAAATGACATCTGCCAAGTGGGCTCTTGAGTTTGGCTTCTTGGGTGGAAGTGCCTCCTTTCAAAGCCAACTTGCCTGCGGCCCGTCCTGGGCTTTTGCCTACAAAAATTCCATAAGGACGAGGATTTCTCCCAGACCAAAGCTGCCCCCTCCTCCAAACCTGGCTGCCATCGGAGGCCCAAACGCGCCCTACAAAATGACATCTGCCAAGTGGGCTCTTGAGTTTGGCTTCTTGGGGGAAAGTGCCTCCTTTCAAAGCCAACATGCCTAACTAGCCTGCGGCCCGTGCTGGGCTTTAGACTACAAAAATTCCATAAGGACGAGGATTTCTCCCAGACCAAAGCTGCCCCCTCCTCCAAACCTGGCTGCCATCAGAGGCCCAAACGCGCCCTACAAAATGACATCTGCCAAGTGGGCTCTTGAGTTTGGCTTCTTGGGGAAAAGTGCCTCCTTTCGGAGCCAACTTGCCTAACTTGCCTGCGGCCCGTCCTGGGCTTTTGCCTCCAAAAATTCCATAAGGACGAGGATTTCTCCCAGACCAAAGCTGCCCCCTCCTCCAAACCTGGCTGCCATCGGAGGCCCAAACGCGCCCCACAAAATGACACCTGCATTGAGGGTTCTTGAGTTTGGCTTCCTGGGGAAAAGTGCCTCCTTTCGGAGTCAACTTGCCTGCGGCCCATGCAGGGCTTTTGCCTACAAAAATTCCAGAAGGACGAGGATTTCTCCCAGACCAAAGCTGCCCCCTCCTCCAAACCTGGCTGCCATCGGAGGCCCAAACGTGCCCTACAAAATTACACCTGCCAAGTGGGCTCTTGAGTTTGGCTTCTTGGGTGGAAGTGCCTCCTTTCAAAGCCAACTTGCCTGCAGCCCGTCCTGGGCTTTTGCCTACAAAAATTCCAGAAGGACGAGGATTTCTCCCAGAACAAAGCTGCCCCCTCCTCCAAACCTGGCTGCCATCGGAGGCCCAAACGCGCCCTACAAAATGACATCTGCATTGTGGGTCCTTGAGTTTGGCTTCTTGCGGAAAAGTGCCTCCTTTCAAAGCCAACTTGCCTAACTAGCCTGCGGCCCGTGCTGGGCTTTAGACTACAAAAATTCCATAAGGACGAGGATTTCTCCCAGACCAAAGCTGCCCCCTCCTCCAAACCTGGCTGCCATCAGAGGCCCAAACGCGCCCTACAAAATGACATCTGCCAAGTGGGCTCTTGAGTTTGGCTTCTTGGGGAAAAGTGCCTCCTTTCGGAGCCAACTTGCCTAACTTGCCTGACCCCCGCCCTGGGCTTTTGAGTACAAAAATTCCATAAGGACGAGGATTTCTCCCAGACCAAAGCTGCCCCCTCCTCCAAACCTGGCTGCCATCGGAGGCCCAAACGCGCCCTACAAACGGACATCTGCCAAGTGGGCTTTTGAGTTTGGCTTCCTGGGGAAAAGTGCCTCCTTTCGGAGTCAACTTGCCTGCGGCCCATGCAGGGCTTTTGCCTACAAAAATTCCAGAAGGACGAGGATTTCTCCCAGACCAAAGCTGCCCCCTCCTCCAAACCTGGCTGCCATCGGAGGCCCAAACGCGCCCTACAAAATGACATCTGCCAAGTGGGCTCTTGAGTTTGGCTTCTTGGGGGAAAGTGCCTCCTTTCGGAGCCAAAATGCCTAACTTGCCTGCGGCCCGTCCTGGGCTTTTGAGTACAAAAATTCCAGAAGGACGAGGATTTCTCCCAGAACAAAGCTGCCCCCTCCTCCAAACCTGGCTGCCATCGGAGGCCCAAACGCGCCCTACAAAAGGACATCTGCATTGTGGGTTCTTGAGTTTGGCTTCTTGGGGAAAAGTGCCTCCTTTCGGAGCCAACTTGCCTAACTTGCCTGCGGCCCGTCCTGGGCTTTTGCCTACAAAAATTCCATAAGGACGAGGATTTCTCCCAGACCAAAGCTGCCCCCTCCTCCAAACCTGGCTGCCATCGGAGGCCCAAACGCGCCCTACAAAATGACATCT
Source organism: Cinclus cinclus (assembly GCF_963662255.1). Lineage (NCBI taxonomy): Eukaryota > Metazoa > Chordata > Aves > Passeriformes > Cinclidae > Cinclus > Cinclus cinclus. The sequence goes on along the minus strand of NW_026912167.1, from coordinate 109,080 downwards.
GCCAAGTGGGCTCTTGAGTTTGGCTTCTTGGGGAAAAGTGCCTCCTTTCGGAGTCAACTTGCCGGCGACCCATGCAGGGCTTTTGCCTACAAAAATTCCAGAAGGACGAGGATTTCTCCCAGACCAAAGCTGCCCCCTCCTCCAAACCTGGCTGCCATCGGAGTCCCAAACGCGCCCTACAAAATGACATCTGCCAAGTGGGCTCTTGAGTTTGGCTTCTTGGGTGGAAGTGCCTCCTTTCAAAGCCAACTTGCCTGCGGCCCGTCCTGGGCTTTTGCCTACAAAAATTCCATAAGGACGAGGATTTCTCCCAGACCAAAGCTGCCCCCTCCTCCAAACCTGGCTGCCATCGGAGGCCCAAACGCGCCCTACAAAATGACATCTGCCAAGTGGGCTCTTGAGTTTGGCTTCTTGGGGGAAAGTGCCTCCTTTCAAATCCAACTTGCCTAACTAACCTGCGGCCCGTGCTGGGCTTTTGCCTACAAAAATTCCATAAGGACGAGGATTTCTCCCAGACCAAAGCTGCCCCCTCCTCCAAACCTGGCTGCCATCGGAGGCCCAAACGCGCCCCACAAAATGACACCTGCATTGAGGGTTCTTGAGTTTGGCTTCCTGGGGAAAAGTGCCTCCTTTCGGAGTCAACTTGCCTGCGGCCCATGCAGGGCTTTTGCCTCCAAAAATTCCAGAAGGACGAGGATTTCTCCCAGACCAAAGCTGCCCCCTCCTCCAAACCTGGCTGCCATCAGAGGCCCAAACGCGCCCTACAAAAGGACATCTGCATTGTGGGCTCTTGAGTTTGGCTTCTTGGGTGGAAGTGCCTCCTTTCAAAGCCAACTTGCCTAACTTGCCTGCGGCCCATCCTGGGCTTTTGCCTACAAAAATTCCATAAGGACGAGGATTTCTCCCAGACCAAAGCTGCCCCCTCCTCCAAACCTGGCTGCCATCGGAGGCCCAAACGCGCCCTACAAAATGACATCTGCCAAGTGGGCTCTTGAGTTTGGCTTCTTGGGGGAAAGTGCCTCCTTTCAAAGCCAACATGCCTAACTAGCCTGCGGCCCGTCCTGGGCTTTTGCCTCCAAAAATTCCATAAGGACGAGGATTTCTCCCAGACCAAAGCTGCCCCCTCCTCCAAACCTGGCTGCCATCAGAGGCCCAAACGCGCCCTACAAAATGACATCTGCCAAGTGGGCTCTTGAGTTTGGCTTCTTGGGGAAAAGTGCCTCCTTTCGGAGCCAACTTGCCTAACTTGCCTGCGGCCCGTCCTGGGCTTTTGCCTACAAAAATTCCAGAAGGACGAGGATTTCTCCCAGACCAAAGCTGCCCCCTCCTCCAAACCTGGCTGCCATCGGAGGCCCAAACGCGCCCCACAAAATGACACCTGCATTGAGGGTTCTTGAGTTTGGCTTCCTGGGGAAAAGTGCCTCCTTTCGGAGTCAACTTGCCTGCGGCCCATGCAGGGCTTTTGCCTACAAAAATTCCAGAAGGACGAGGATTTCTCCCAGACCAAAGCTGCCCCCTCCTCCAAACCTGGCTGCCATCGGAGGCCCAAACGTGCCCTACAAAATTACACCTGCCAAGTGGGCTCTTGAGTTTGGCTTCTTGGGAGGAAGTTCCTCCTTTCAAAGCCAACTTGCCTGCGGCCCGTCCTGGGCTTTTGCCTACAAAAATTCCATAAGGACGAGGATTTCTCCCAGACCAAAGCTGCCCCCTCCTCCAAACCTGGCTGCCATCAGAGGCCCAAACGCGCCCTACAAAATGACATCTGCATTGTGGGTCCTTGAGTTTGGCTTCTTGCGGAAAAGTGCCTCCTTTCAAAGCCAACTTGCCTAACTAGCCTGCGGCCCGTGCTGGGCTTTAGACTACAAAAATTCCATAAGGACGAGGATTTCTCCCAGACCAAAGCTGCCCCCTCCTCCAAACCTGGCTGCCATCAGAGGCCCAAACGCGCCCTACAAAATGACATCTGCCAAGTGGGCTCTTGAGTTTGGCTTCTTGCGGAAAAGTGCCTCCTTTCAAATCCAACTTGCCTAACTAACCTGCGGCCCGTGCTGGGCTTTAGACTACAAAAATTCCATAAGGACGAGGATTTCTCCCAGACCAAAGCTGCCCCCTCCTCCAAACCTGGCTGCCATCGGAGGCCCAAACGCGCCCCACAAAATGACACCTGCATTGAGGGTTCTTGAGTTTGGCTTCCTGGGGAAAAGTGCCTCCTTTCGGAGTCAACTTGCCTGCGGCCCATGCAGGGCTTTTGCCTCCAAAAATTCCAGAAGGACGAGGATTTCTCCCAGACCAAAGCTGCCCCCTCCTCCAAACCTGGCTGCCATCAGAGGCCCAAACGCGCCCTACAAAATGACATCTGCATTGTGGGCTCTTGAGTTTGGCTTCTTGGGTGGAAGTGCCTCCTTTCAAAGCCAACTTGCCTAACTTGCCTGCGGCCCATCCTGGGCTTTTGCCTACAAAAATTCCATAAGGACGAGGATTTCTCCCAGACCAAAGCTGCCCCCTCCTCCAAACCTGGCTGCCATCGGAGGCCCAAACGCGCCCTACAAAATGACATCTGCCAAGTGGGCTCTTGAGTTTGGCTTCTTGGGGGAAAGTGCCTCCTTTCAAAGCCAACATGCCTAACTAGCCTGCGGCCCGTCCTGGGCTTTTGCCTGCAAAAATTCCATAAGGACGAGGATTTCTCCCAGACCAAAGCTGCCCCCTCCTCCAAACCTGGCTGCCATCAGAGGCCCAAACGCGCCCTACAAAATGACATCTGCCAAGTGGGCTCTTGAGTTTGGCTTCTTGGGGAAAAGTGCCTCCTTTCGGAGCCAACTTGCCTAACTTGCCTGACCCCCGCCCTGGGCTTTTGAGTACAAAAATTCCATAAGGACGAGGATTTCTCCCAGACCAAAGCTGCCCCCTCCTCCAAACCTGGCTGCCATCGGAGGCCCAAACGCGCCCTACAAACGGACATCTGCCAAGTGGGCTTTTGAGTTTGGCTTCCTGGGGAAAAGTGCCTCCTTTCGGAGTCAACTTGCCTGCGGCCCATGCAGGGCTTTTGCCTACAAAAATTCCAGAAGGACGAGGATTTCTCCCAGACCAAAGCTGCCCCCTCCTCCAAACCTGGCTGCCATCGGAGGCCCAAACGCGCCCTACAAAATGACATCTGCCAAGTGGGCTCTTGAGTTTGGCTTCTTGGGGGAAAGTGCCTCCTTTCGGAGCCAAAATGCCTAACTTGCCTGCGGCCCGTCCTGGGCTTTTGAGTACAAAAATTCCAGAAGGACGAGGATTTCTCCCAGAACAAAGCTGCCCCCTCCTCCAAACCTGGCTGCCATCGGAGGCCCAAACGCGCCCTACAAAAGGACATCTGCATTGTGGGTTCTTGAGTTTGGCTTCTTGGGGAAAAGTGCCTCCTTTCGGAGCCAACTTGCCTAACTTGCCTGCGGCCCGTCCTGGGCTTTTGCCTACAAAAATTCCATAAGGACGAGGATTTCTCCCAGACCAAAGCTGCCCCCTCCTCCAAACCTGGCTGCCATCGGAGGCCCAAACGCGCCCTACAAAATGACATCTGCCAAGTGGGCTCTTGAGTTTGGCTTCTTGGGGAAAAGTGCCTCCTTTCGGAGTCAACTTGCCGGCGACCCATGCAGGGCTTTTGCCTACAAAAATTCCAGAAGGACGAGGATTTCTCCCAGACCAAAGCTGCCCCCTCCTCCAAACCTGGCTGCCATCGGAGTCCCAAACGCGCCCTACAAAATGACATCTGCCAAGTGGGCTCTTGAGTTTGGCTTCTTGGGTGGAAGTGCCTCCTTTCAAAGCCAACTTGCCTGCGGCCCGTCCTGGGCTTTTGCCTACAAAAATTCCATAAGGACGAGGATTTCTCCCAGACCAAAGCTGCCCCCTCCTCCAAACCTGGCTGCCATCGGAGGCCCAAACGCGCCCTACAAAATGACATCTGCCAAGTGGGCTCTTGAGTTTGGCTTCTTGGGGGAAAGTGCCTCCTTTCAAATCCAACTTGCCTAACTAACCTGCGGCCCGTGCTGGGCTTTTGCCTACAAAAATTCCATAAGGACGAGGATTTCTCCCAGACCAAAGCTGCCCCCTCCTCCAAACCTGGCTGCCATCGGAGGCCCAAACGCGCCCCACAAAATGACACCTGCATTGAGGGTTCTTGAGTTTGGCTTCCTGGGGAAAAGTGCCTCCTTTCGGAGTCAACTTGCCTGCGGCCCATGCAGGGCTTTTGCCTCCAAAAATTCCAGAAGGACGAGGATTTCTCCCAGACCAAAGCTGCCCCCTCCTCCAAACCTGGCTGCCATCAGAGGCCCAAACGCGCCCTACAAAAGGACATCTGCATTGTGGGCTCTTGAGTTTGGCTTCTTGGGTGGAAGTGCCTCCTTTCAAAGCCAACTTGCCTAACTTGCCTGCGGCCCATCCTGGGCTTTTGCCTACAAAAATTCCATAAGGACGAGGATTTCTCCCAGACCAAAGCTGCCCCCTCCTCCAAACCTGGCTGCCATCGGAGGCCCAAACGTGCCCTACAAAATTACACCTGCCAAGTGGGCTCTTGAGTTTGGCTTCTTGGGAGGAAGTTCCTCCTTTCAAAGCCAACTTGCCTGCGGCCCGTCCTGGGCTTTTGCCTACAAAAATTCCATAAGGACGAGGATTTCTCCCAGACCAAAGCTGCCCCCTCCTCCAAACCTGGCTGCCATCAGAGGCCCAAACGCGCCCTACAAAATGACATCTGCATTGTGGGTCCTTGAGTTTGGCTTCTTGCGGAAAAGTGCCTCCTTTCAAAGCCAACTTGCCTAACTAGCCTGCGGCCCGTGCTGGGCTTTAGACTACAAAAATTCCATAAGGACGAGGATTTCTCCCAGACCAAAGCTGCCCCCTCCTCCAAACCTGGCTGCCATCAGAGGCCCAAACGCGCCCTACAAAATGACATCTGCCAAGTGGGCTCTTGAGTTTGGCTTCTTGGGGAAAAGTGCCTCCTTTCAAATCCAACTTGCCTAACTAACCTGCGGCCCGTGCTGGGCTTTAGACTACAAAAATTCCATAAGGACGAGGATTTCTCCCAGACCAAAGCTGCCCCCTCCTCCAAACCTGGCTGCCATCGGAGGCCCAAACGCGCCCCACAAAATGACACCTGCATTGAGGGTTCTTGAGTTTGGCTTCCTGGGGAAAAGTGCCTCCTTTCGGAGTCAACTTGCCTGCGGCCCATGCAGGGCTTTTGCCTCCAAAAATTCCAGAAGGACGAGGATTTCTCCCAGACCAAAGCTGCCCCCTCCTCCAAACCTGGCTGCCATCAGAGGCCCAAACGCGCCCTACAAAATGACATCTGCATTGTGGGCTCTTGAGTTTGGCTTCTTGGGTGGAAGTGCCTCCTTTCAAAGCCAACTTGCCTAACTTGCCTGCGGCCCATCCTGGGCTTTTGCCTACAAAAATTCCATAAGGACGAGGATTTCTCCCAGACCAAAGCTGCCCCCTCCTCCAAACCTGGCTGCCATCGGAGGCCCAAACGCGCCCTACAAAATGACATCTGCCAAGTGGGCTCTTGAGTTTGGCTTCTTGGGGGAAAGTGCCTCCTTTCAAAGCCAACATGCCTAACTAGCCTGCGGCCCGTCCTGGGCTTTTGCCTGCAAAAATTCCATAAGGACGAGGATTTCTCCCAGACCAAAGCTGCCCCCTCCTCCAAACCTGGCTGCCATCAGAGGCCCAAACGCGCCCTACAAAATGACATCTGCCAAGTGGGCTCTTGAGTTTGGCTTCTTGGGGAAAAGTGCCTCCTTTCGGAGCCAACTTGCCTAACTTGCCTGCGGCCCGTCCTGGGCTTTTGCCTACAAAAATTCCAGAAGGACGAGGATTTCTCCCAGACCAAAGCTGCCCCCTCCTCCAAACCTGGCTGCCATCGGAGGCCCAAACGCGCCCCACAAAATGACACCTGCATTGAGGGTTCTTGAGTTTGGCTTCCTGGGGAAAAGTGCCTCCTTTCGGAGTCAACTTGCCTGCGGCCCATGCAGGGCTTTTGCCTACAAAAATTCCAGAAGGACGAGGATTTCTCCCAGACCAAAGCTGCCCCCTCCTCCAAACCTGGCTGCCATCGGAGGCCCAAACGTGCCCTACAAAATTACACCTGCCAAGTGGGCTCTTGAGTTTGGCTTCTTGGGAGGATGTTCCTCCTTTCAAAGCCAACTTGCCTGCGGCCCGTCCTGGGCTTTTGCCTACAAAAATTCCATAAGGACGAGGATTTCTCCCAGACCAAAGCTGCCCCCTCCTCCAAACCTGGCTGCCATCAGAGGCCCAAACGCGCCCTACAAAATGACATCTGCATTGTGGGTCCTTGAGTTTGGCTTCTTGCGGAAAAGTGCCTCCTTTCAAAGCCAACTTGCCTAACTAGCCTGCGGCCCGTGCTGGGCTTTAGACTACAAAAATTCCATAAGGACGAGGATTTCTCCCAGACCAAAGCTGCCCCCTCCTCCAAACCTGGCTGCCATCAGAGGCCCAAACGCGCCCTACAAAATGACATCTGCCAAGTGGGCTCTTGAGTTTGGCTTCTTGGGGAAAAGTGCCTCCTTTCGGAGCCAACTTGCCTAACTTGCCTGCGGCCCGTCCTGGGCTTTTGCCTCCAAAAATTCCATAAGGACGAGGATTTCTCCCAGACCAAAGCTGCCCCCTCCTCCAAACCTGGCTGCCATCGGAGGCCCAAACGCGCCCTACAAACGGACATCTTCCAAGTGGGCTTTTGAGTTTGGCTTCCTGGGGAAAAGTGCCTCCTTTCGGAGTCAACTTGCCTGCGGCCCATGCAGGGCTTTTGCGTACAAAAATTCCAGAAGGACGAGGATTTCTCCCAGACCAAAGCTGCCCCCTCCTCCAAACCTGGCTGCCATCGGAGGCCCAAACGCGCCCTACAAAATGACACCTGCCAAGTGGGCTCTTGAGTTTGGCTTCTTGGGGGAAAGTGCCTCCTTTCAAAGTCAACTTGCCTGCGGCCCGTCCTGGGCTTGTGCCTACAAAAATTCCATAAGGACGAGGATTTCTCCCAGAACAAAGCTGCCCCCTCCTCCAAACCTGGCTGCCATCGGAGGCCCAAACGCGCCCTACAAAATGACACCTGCCAAGTGGGCTCTTGAGTTTGGGTTCTTGGGGAAAAGTGCCTCCTTTCGGAGCCAAAATGCCTAACTTGCCTGCGGCCCGTCCTGGGCTTTTGAGTACAAAAATTCCAGAAGGACGAGGATTTCTCCCAGAACAAAGCTGCCCCCTCCTCCAAACCTGGCTGCCATCGGAGGCCCAAACGCGCCCTACAAAAGGACATCTGCATTGTGGGTTCTTGAGTTTGGCTTCTTGGGGAAAAGTGCCTCCTTTCAAAGCCAACTTGCCTAACTTGCCTGCGGCCCGTGCTGGGCTTTAGACTACAAAAATTCCATAAGGACGAGGATTTCTCCCAGACCAAAGCTGCCCCCTCCTCCAAACCTGGCTGCCATCGGAGGCCCAAACGCGCCCTACAAAATGACATCTGCCAAGTGGGCTCTTGAGTTTGGCTTCCTGGGGAAAAGTGCCTCCTTTCGGAGTCAACTTGCCGGCGGCCCATGCAGGGCTTTTGCCTACAAAAATTCCATAAGGACGAGGATTTCTCCCAGACCAAAGCTGCCCCCTCCTCCAAACCTGGCTGCCATCGGAGGCCCAAACGCGCCCTACAAAATGACATCTGCCAAGTGGGCTCTTGAGTTTGGCTTCTTGGGTGGAAGTGCCTCCTTTCAAAGCCAACTTGCCTGCGGCCCGTCCTGGGCTTTTGCCTCCAAAAATTCCATAAGGACGAGGATTTCTCCCAGACCAAAGCTGCCCCCTCCTCCAAACCTGGCTGCCATCGGAGGCCCAAACGCGCCCTACAAAATGACATCTGCCAAGTGGGCTCTTGAGTTTGGCTTCTTGGGGGAAAGTGCCTCCTTTCAAATCCAACTTGCCTAACTAACCTGCGGCCCGTGCTGGGCTTTAGACTACAAAAATTCCATAAGGACGAGGATTTCTCCCAGACCAAAGCTGCCCCCTCCTCCAAACCTGGCTGCCATCGGAGGCCCAAACGCGCCCCACAAAATGACACCTGCATTGAGGGTTCTTGAGTTTGGCTTCCTGGGGAAAAGTGCCTCCTTTCGGAGTCAACTTGCCTGCGGCCCATGCAGGGCTTTTGCCTCCAAAAATTCCAGAAGGACGAGGATTTCTCCCAGACCAAAGCTGCCCCCTCCTCCAAACCTGGCTGCCATCAGAGGCCCAAACGCGCCCTACAAAAGGACATCTGCCAAGTGGGCTCTTGAGTTTGGCTTCTTGGGGAAAAGTGCCTCCTTTCAAAGCCAACTTGCCTAACTTGCCTGCGGCCCATCCTGGGCTTTTGCCTACAAAAATTCCATAAGGACGAGGATTTCTCCCAGACCAAAGCTGCCCCCTCCTCCAAACCTGGCTGCCATCGGAGGCCCAAACGCGCCCTACAAAATGACACCTGCCAAGTGGGCTCTTGAGTTTGGCTTCTTGGGGGAAAGTGCCTCCTTTCAAAGTCAACTTGCCTGCGGCCCGTCCTGGGCTTGTGCCTACAAAAATTCCATAAGGACGAGGATTTCTCCCAGAACAAAGCTGCCCCCTCCTCCAAACCTGGCTGCCATCGGAGGCCCAAACGCGCCCTACAAAATGACACCTGCCAAGTGGGCTCTTGAGTTTGGGTTCTTGGGGAAAAGTGCCTCCTTTCGGAGCCAAAATGCCTAACTTGCCTGCGGCCCGTCCTGGGCTTTTGAGTACAAAAATTCCAGAAGGACGAGGATTTCTCCCAGAACAAAGCTGCCCCCTCCTCCAAACCTGGCTGCCATCGGAGGCCCAAACGCGCCCTACAAAAGGACATCTGCATTGTGGGTTCTTGAGTTTGGCTTCTTGGGGAAAAGTGCCTCCTTTCAAAGCCAACTTGCCTAACTTGCCTGCGGCCCGTGCTGGGCTTTAGACTACAAAAATTCCATAAGGACGAGGATTTCTCCCAGACCAAAGCTGCCCCCTCCTCCAAACCTGGCTGCCATCGGAGGCCCAAACGCGCCCTACAAAATGACATCTGCCAAGTGGGCTCTTGAGTTTGGCTTCTTGGGGAAAAGTGCCTCCTTTCGGAGTCAACTTGCCGGCGGCCCATGCAGGGCTTTTGCCTACAAAAATTCCATAAGGACGAGGATTTCTCCCAGACCAAAGCTGCCCCCTCCTCCAAACCTGGCTGCCATCGGAGGCCCAAACGCGCCCTACAAAATGACATCTGCCAAGTGGGCTCTTGAGTTTGGCTTCTTGGGTGGAAGTGCCTCCTTTCAAAGCCAACTTGCCTGCGGCCCGTCCTGGGCTTTTGCCTACAAAAATTCCATAAGGACGAGGATTTCTCCCAGACCAAAGCTGCCCCCTCCTCCAAACCTGGCTGCCATCGGAGGCCCAAACGCGCCCTACAAAATGACATCTGCCAAGTGGGCTCTTGAGTTTGGCTTCTTGGGGGAAAGTGCCTCCTTTCAAATCCAACTTGCCTAACTAACCTGCGGCCCGTGCTGGGCTTTAGACTACAAAAATTCCATAAGGACGAGGATTTCTCCCAGACCAAAGCTGCCCCCTCCTCCAAACCTGGCTGCCATCGGAGGCCCAAACGCGCCCCACAAAATGACACCTGCATTGAGGGTTCTTGAGTTTGGCTTCCTGGGGAAAAGTGCCTCCTTTCGGAGTCAACTTGCCTGCGGCCCATTCTGGGCTTTTGCCTACAAAAATTCCAGAAGGACGAGGATTTCTCCCAGACCAAAGCTGCCCCCTCCTCCAAACCTGGCTGCCATCAGAGGCCCAAACGCGCCCTACAAAATGACATCTGCATTGTGGGTCCTTGAGTTTGGCTTCTTGCGGAAAAGTGCCTCCTTTCAAAGCCAACTTGCCTAACTTGCCTGCGGCCCATCCTGGGCTTTTGCCTACAAAAATTCCATAAGGACGAGGATTTCTCCCAGACCAAAGCTGCCCCCTCCTCCAAACCTGGCTGCCATCGGAGGCCCAAACGCGCCCTACAAAATGACATCTGCCAAGTGGGCTCTTGAGTTTGGCTTCTTGGGGAAAAGTGCCTCCTTTCAAAGCCAACATGCCTAACTAGCCTGCGGCCCGTGCTGGGCTTTAGACTACAAAAATTCCATAAGGACGAGGATTTCTCCCAGACCAAAGCTGCCCCCTCCTCCAAACCTGGCTGCCATCAGAGGCCCAAACACGCCCTACAAAATGACATCTGCCAAGTGGGCTCTTGAGTTTGGCTTCTTGGGGAAAAGTGCCTCCTTTCGGAGCCAACTTGCCTAACTTGCCTGCGGCCCGTCCTGGGCTTTTGCCTACAAAAATTCCAGAAGGACGAGGATTTCTCCCAGACCAAAGCTGCCCCCTCCTCCAAACCTGGCTGCCATCGGAGGCCCAAACGCGCCCCACAAAATGACACCTGCATTGAGGGTTCTTGAGTTTGGCTTCCTGGGGAAAAGTGCCTCCTTTCGGAGTCAACTTGCCTGCGGCCCATGCAGGGCTTTTGCCTACAAAAATTCCAGAAGGACGAGGATTTCTCCCAGACCAAAGCTGCCCCCTCCTCCAAACCTGGCTGCCATCGGAGGCCCAAACGTGCCCTACAAAATTACACCTGCCAAGTGGGCTCTTGAGTTTTGCTTCTTGGGAGGAAGTTCCTCCTTTCAAAGCCAACTTGCCTGCGGCCCGTCCTGGGCTTTTGAGTACAAAAATTCCATAAGGACGAGGATTTCTCCCAGAACAAAGCTGCCCCCTCCTCCAAACCTGGCTGCCATCAGAGGCCCAAACGCGCCCTACAAAATGACATCTGCATTGTGGGTCCTTGAGTTTGGCTTCTTGCGGAAAAGTGCCTCCTTTCAAAGCCAACTTGCCTAACTAGCCTGCGGCCCGTGCTGGGCTTTAGACTACAAAAATTCCATAAGGACGAGGATTTCTCCCAGACCAAAGCTGCCCCCTCCTCCAAACCTGGCTGCCATCAGAGGCCCAAACGCGCCCTACAAAATGACATCTGCCAAGTGGGCTCTTGAGTTTGGCTTCTTGGGGAAAAGTGCCTCCTTTCGGAGCCAACTTGCCTAACTTGCCTGCGGCCCGTCCTGGGCTTTTGAGTACAAAAATTCCAGAAGGACGAGGATTTCTCCCAGAACAAAGCTGCCCCCTCCTCCAAACCTGGCTGCCATCGGAGGCCCAAACGCGCCCTACAAAATGACATCTGCCAAGTGGGCTCTTGAGTTTGGCTTCTTGGGGAAAAGTGCCTCCTTTCGGAGTCAACTTGCCTGCGGCCCATGCAGGGCTTTTGCCTACAAAAATTCCATAAGGACGAGGATTTCTCCCAGACCAAAGCTGCCCCCTCCTCCAAACCTGGCTGCCATCGGAGGCCCAAACGCGCCCTACAAAATGACATCTGCCAAGTGGGCTCTTGAGTTTGGCTTCTTGGGGGAAAGTGCCTCCTTTCAAAGCCAACTTGCCTGCGGCCCGTCCTGGGCTTGTGAGTACAAAAATTCCATAAGGACGAGGATTTCTCCCAGAACAAAGCTGCCCCCTCCTCCAAACCTGGCTGCCATCGGAGGCTCAAACGCGCCCTACAAAATGACATCTGCCAAGTGGGCTCTTGAGTTTGGGTTCTTGGGGAAAAGTGCCTCCTTTCGGAGCCAAAATGCCTAACTTGCCTGCGGCCCGTCCTGGGCTTTTGAGTACAAAAATTCCAGAAGGACGAGGATTTCTCCCAGAACAAAGCTGCCCCCTCCTCCAAACCTGGCTGCCATCGGAGGCCCAAAAGCGCCCTACAAAAGGACATCTGCATTGTGGGTTCTTGAGTTTGGCTTCTTGGGGGAAAGTGCCTCCTTTCAAAGCCAACTTGCCTAACATGCCTGCGGCCCGTCCTGGGCTTTTGCCTACAAAAATTCCATAAGGACGAGGATTTCTCCCAGACCAAAGCTGCCCCCTCCTCCAAACCTGGCTGCCATCGGAGGCCCAAACGCGCCCTACAAAATGACATCTGCCAAGTGGGCTCCTGAGTTTGGCTTCTTGGGGGAAAGTGCCTCCTTTCAAAGCCAACTTGCCTGCAGCCCGTGCAGGGCTTTTGCCTACAAAAATTCCATAAGGACGAGGATTTCTCCCAGACCAAAGCTGCCCCCTCCTCCAAACCTGGCTGCCATCGGAGGCCCAAACGCGCCCTACAAAATGACATCTGCCAAGTGGGCTCTTGAGTTTGGCTTCTTGGGTGGAAGTGCCTCCTTTCAAAGCCAACTTGCCTGCGGCCCGTCCTGGGCTTTTGCCTCCAAAAATTCCATAAGGACGAGGATTCCTCCCAGACCAAAGCTGCCCCCTCCTCCAAACCTGGCTGCCATCGGAGGCCCAAACGCGCCCCACAAAATGACACCTGCATTGAGGGTTCTTGAGTTTGGCTTCCTGGGGAAAAGTGCCTCCTTTCGGAGTCAACTTGCCTGCGGCCCATGCAGGGCTTTTGCCGACAAAAATTCCATAAGGACGAGGATTTCTCCCAGACCAAAGCTGCCCCCTCCTCCAAACCTGGCTGCCATCGGAGGCCCAAACGCGCCCTACAAAATGACATCTGCCAAGTGGGCTCTTGAGTTTGGCTTCTTGGGGGAAAGTGCCTCCTTTCAAAGCCAACTTGCCTGCGGCCCGTCCTGGGCTTGTGCCTACAAAAATTCCAGAAGGACGAGGATTTCTCCCAGAACAAAGCTGCCCCCTCCTCCAAACCTGGCTGCCATCGGAGGCCCAAACGCGCCCTACAAAATGACATCTGCCAAGTGGGCTCTTGAGTTTGGGTTCTTGGGGAAAAGTGCCTCCTTTCGGAGCCAAAATGCCTAACTTGCCTGCGGCCCGTCCTGGGCTTTTGAGTACAAAAATTCCAGAAGGACGAGGATTTCTCCCAGAACAAAGCTGCCCCCTCCTCCAAACCTGGCTGCCATCGGAGGCCCAAACGCACCCTACAAAAGGACATCTGCATTGTGGGTTCTTGAGTTTGGCTTCTTGGGGAAAAGTGCCTCCTTTCAAAGCCAACTTGCCTAACTTGCCTGCGGCCTGTCCTGGGCTTTTGCCTACAAAAATTCCATAAGGACGAGGATTTCTCCCAGACCAAAGCTGCCCCCTCCTCCAAACCTGGCTGCCATCGGAGGCCCAAACGCGCCCTACAAAATGACATCTGCCAAGTGGGCTCTTGAGTTTGGCTTCTTGGGGAAAAGTGCCTCCTTTCGGAGTCAACTTGCCTGCGGCCCATGCAGGGCTTTTGCCTACAAAAATTCCATAAGGACGAGGATTTCTCCCAGACCAAAGCTGCCCCCTCCTCCAAACCTGGCTGCCATCGGAGGCCCAAACGCGCCCTACAAAATGACATCTGCCAAGTGGGCTCTTGAGTTTGGCTTCTTGGGTGGAAGTGCCTCCTTTCAAAGCCAACTTGCCTGCGGCCTGTCCTGGGCTTTTGCCTACAAAAATTCCATAAGGACGAGGATTTCTCCCAGACCAAAGCTGCCCCCTCCTCCAAACCTGGCTGCCATCGGAGGCCCAAACGCGCCCCACAAAATGACACCTGCATTGAGGGTTCTTGAGTTTGGCTTCCTGGGGAAAAGTGCCTCCTTTCGGAGTCAACTTGCCTGCGGCCCAGGCAGGGCTTTTGCCTACAAAAATTCCAGAAGGACGAGGATTTCTCCCAGACCAAAGCTGCCCCCTCCTCCAAACCTGGCTGCCATCAGAGGCCCAAACGCGCCCTACATAATGACATCTGCCAAGTGGGCTCTTGAGTTTGGCTTCTTGGGGAAAAGTGCCTCCTTTCGGAGCCAACTTGCCTAACTTGCCTGCGGCCCGTCCTGGGCTTTTGAGTACAAAAATTCCAGAAGGACGAGGATTTCTCCCAGAACAAAGCTGCCCCCTCCTCCAAACCTGGCTGCCATCGGAGGCCCAAACGCGCCCTACAAAATGACATGTGCCAAGTGGGCTCTTGAGTTTGGCTTCTTGGGTGGAAGTGCCTCCTTTCAAAGCCAACTTGCCTGCGGCCTCTCCTGGGCTTTTGCCTACAAAAATTCCATAAGGACGAGGATTTCTCCCAGACCAAAGCTGCCCCCTCCTCCAAACCTGGCTGCCATCGGAGGCCCAAACGCGCCCCACAAAATGACACCTGCATTGAGGGTTCTTGAGTTTGGCTTCCTGGGGAAAAGTGCCTCCTTTCGGAGTCAACTTGCCTGCGGCCCATGCAGGGCTTTTGCCTCCAAAAATTCCAGAAGGACGAGGATTTCTCCCAGACCAAAGCTGCCCCCTCCTCCAAACCTGGCTGCCATCAGAGGCCCAAACGCGCCCTACAAAATGACACCTGCCAAGTGGGCTCTTGAGTTTGGCTTCTTGGGGAAAAGTGCCTCCTTTCGGAGCCAAATTGCCTAACTTGCCTGCGGCCCGTCCTGGGCTTTTGAGTACAAAAATTCCAGAAGGACGAGGATTTCTCCCAGACCAAAGCTGCCCCCTCCTCCAAACCTGGCTGCCATCGGAGGCCCAAACGCGCCCTACAAAAGGACATCTGCATTGTGGGCTCTTGAGTTTGGCTTCTTGGGGAAAAGTGCCTCCTTTCGGAGCCAACTTGCCTAACTTGCCTGCGGCCCGTCCTGGGCTTTTGAGTACAAAAATTCCAGAAGGACGAGGATTTCTCCCAGAACAAAGCTGCCCCCTCCTCCAAACCTGGCTGCCATCGGAGGCCCAAACGCGCCCTACAAAATGACATCTGCATTGTGGGTTCTTGAGTTTGGCTTCTTGGGGAAAAGTGCCTCCTTTCGGAGTCAACTTGCCTGCGGCCCATGCAGGGCTTTTGCCTACAAAAATTCCATAAGGACGAGGATTTCTCCCAGACCAAAGCTGCCCCCTCCTCCAAACCTGGCTGCCATCGGAGGCCCAAACGCGCCCTACAAAATGACATCTGCCAAGTGGGCTCTTGAGTTTGGCTTCTTGGGGGAAAGTGCCTCCTTTCAAAGCCAACTTGCCTGCGGCCCGTCCTGGGCTTGTGAGTACAAAAATTCCATAAGGACGAGGATTTCTCCCAGAACAAAGCTGCCCCCTCCTCCAAACCTGGCTGCCATCGGAGGCTCAAACGCGCCCTACAAAATGACATCTGCCAAGTGGGCTCTTGAGTTTGGGTTCTTGGGGAAAAGTGCCTCCTTTCGGAGCCAAAATGCCTAACTTGCCTGCGGCCCGTCCTGGGCTTTTGAGTACAAAAATTCCAGAAGGACGAGGATTTCTCCCAGAACAAAGCTGCCCCCTCCTCCAAACCTGGCTGCCATCGGAGGCCCAAACGCGCCCTACAAAAGGACATCTGCATTGTGGGTTCTTGAGTTTGGCTTCTTGGGTGGAAGTGCCTCCTTTCAAAGACAACTTGCCTAACATGCCTGCGGCCCGTCCTGGGCTTTTGCCTACAAAAATTCCATAAGGACGAGGATTTCTCCCAGACCAAAGCTGCCCCCTCCTCCAAACCTGGCTGCCATCGGAGGCCCAAACGCGCCCTACAAAATGACATCTGCCAAGTGGGCTCCTGAGTTTGGCTTCTTGGGGGAAAGTGCCTCCTTTCAAAGCCAACTTGCCTGCAGCCCGTGCAGGGCTTTTGCCTACAAAAATTCCATAAGGACGAGGATTTCTCCCAGACCAAAGCTGCCCCCTCCTCCAAACCTGGCTGCCATCGGAGGCCCAAACACGCCCTACAAAATGACATCTGCCAAGTGGGCTCTTGAGTTTGGCTTCTTGGGTGGAAGTGCCTCCTTTCAAAGCCAACTTGCCTGCGGCCCGTCCTGGGCTTTTGCCTACAAAAATTCCATAAGGACGAGGATTCCTCCCAGACCAAAGCTGCCCCCTCCTCCAAACCTGGCTGCCATCGGAGGCCCAAACGCGCCCCACAAAATGACACCTGCATTGAGGGTTCTTGAGTTTGGCTTCCTGGGGAAAAGTGCCTCCTTTCGGAGTCAACTTGCCTGCGGCCCATGCAGGGCTTTTGCCGACAAAAATTCCATAAGGACGAGGATTTCTCCCAGACCAAAGCTGCCCCCTCCTCCAAACCTGGCTGCCATCGGAGGCCCAAACGCGCCCTACAAAATGACATCTGCCAAGTGGGCTCTTGAGTTTGGCTTCTTGGGGGAAAGTGCCTCCTTTCAAAGCCAACTTGCCTGCGGCCCGTCCTGGGCTTGTGCCTACAAAAATTCCAGAAGGACGAGGATTTCTCCCAGAACAAAGCTGCCCCCTCCTCCAAACCTGGCTGCCATCGGAGGCCCAAACGCGCCCTACAAAATGACATCTGCCAAGTGGGCTCTTGAGTTTGGCTTCTTGGGGAAAAGTGCCTCCTTTCGGAGCCAAAATGCCTAACTTGCCTGCGGCCCGTCCTGGGCTTTTGAGTACAAAAATTCCAGAAGGACGAGGATTTCTCCCAGAACAAAGCTGCCCCCTCCTCCAAACCTGGCTGCCATCGGAGGCCCAAACGCACCCTACAAAAGGACATCTGCATTGTGCGTTCTTGAGTTTGGCTTCTTGGGGAAAAGTGCCTCCTTTCAAAGCCAACTTGCCTAACTTGCCTGCGGCCTGTCCTGGGCTTTTGCCTACAAAAATTCCATAAGGACGAGGATTTCTCCCAGACCAAAGCTGCCCCCTCCTCCAAACCTGGCTGCCATCGGAGGCCCAAACGCGCCCTACAAAATGACATCTGCCAAGTGGGCTCTTGAGTTTGGCTTCTTGGGGAAAAGTGCCTCCTTTCGGAGTCAACTTGCCTGCGGCCCATGCAGGGCTTTTGCCTACAAAAATTCCATAAGGACGAGGATTTCTCCCAGACCAAAGCTGCCCCCTCCTCCAAACCTGGCTGCCATCGGAGGCCCAAACGCGCCCTACAAAATGACATCTGCCAAGTGGGCTCTTGAGTTTGGCTTCTTGGGTGGAAGTGCCTCCTTTCAAAGCCAACTTGCCTGCGGCCTGTCCTGGGCTTTTGCCTACAAAAATTCCATAAGGACGAGGATTTCTCCCAGACGAAAGCTGCCCCCTCCTCCAAACCTGGCTGCCATCGGAGGCCCAAACGCGCCCCACAAAATGACACCTGCATTGAGGGTTCTTGAGTTTGGCTTCCTGGGGAAAAGTGCCTCCTTTCGGAGTCAACTTGCCTGCGGCCCAGGCAGGGCTTTTGCCTACAAAAATTCCAGAAGGACGAGGATTTCTCCCAGACCAAAGCTGCCCCCTCCTCCAAACCTGGCTGCCATCAGAGGCCCAAACGCGCCCTACATAATGACATCTGCCAAGTGGGCTCTTGAGTTTGGCTTCTTGGGGAAAAGTGCCTCCTTTCGGAGCCAACTTGCCTAACTTGCCTGCGGCCCGTCCTGGGCTTTTGAGTACAAAAATTCCAGAAGGACGAGGATTTCTCCCAGAACAAAGCTGCCCCCTCCTCCAAACCTGGCTGCCATCGGAGGCCCAAACGCGCCCTACAAAATGACATGTGCCAAGTGGGCTCTTGAGTTTGGCTTCTTGGGTGGAAGTGCCTCCTTTCAAAGCCAACTTGCCTGCGGCCTGTCCTGGGCTTTTGCCTACAAAAATTCCATAAGGACGAGGATTTCTCCCAGACCAAAGCTGCCCCCTCCTCCAAACCTGGCTGCCATCGGAGGCCCAAACGCGCCCCACAAAATGACACCTGCATTGAGGGTTCTTGAGTTTGGCTTCCTGGGGAAAAGTGCCTCCTTTCGGAGTCAACTTGCCTGCGGCCCATGCAGGGCTTTTGCCTCCAAAAATTCCAGAAGGACGAGGATTTCTCCCAGACCAAAGCTGCCCCCTCCTCCAAACCTGGCTGCCATCAGAGGCCCAAACGCGCCCTACAAAATGACACCTGCCAAGTGGGCTCTTGAGTTTGGCTTCTTGGGGAAAAGTGCCTCCTTTCGGAGCCAACTTGCCTAACTTGCCTGCGGCCCGTCCTGGGCTTTTGAGTACAAAAATTCCAGAAGGACGAGGATTTCTCCCAGACCAAAGCTGCCCCCTCCTCCAAACCTGGCTGCCATCGGAGGCCCAAACGCGCCCTACAAAAGGACATCTGCATTGTGGGTTCTTGAGTTTGGCTTCTTGGGGAAAAGTGCCTCCTTTCAAAGCCAACTTGCCTAACTTGCCTGCGGCCCGTCCTGGGCTTGTGCCTACAAAAATTCCATAAGGACAAGGATTTCTCCCAGACCAAAGCTGCCCCCTCCTCCAAACCTGGCTGCCATCGGAGGCCCAAACGCGCCCTACAAAATGACATCTGCCAAGTGGGCTCTTGAGTTTGGCTTCTTGGGGAAAAGTGCCTCCTTTCGGAGTCAACTTGCCGGCGGCCCATACAGGGCTTTTGCCTACAAAAATTCCATAAGGACGAGGATTTCTCCCAGACCAAAGCTGCCCCCTCCTCCAAACCTGGCTGCCATCGGAGGCCCAAACGCGCCCTACAAAATGACATCTGCCAAGTGGGCTCTTGAGTTTGGCTTCTTGGGTGGAAGTGCCTCCTTTCAAAGCCAACATGCCTGCGGCCCGTCCTGGGCTTTTGCCTACAAAAATTCCATAAGGACGAGGATTTCTCCCAGACCAAAGCTGCCCCCTCCTCCAAACCTGGCTGCCATCGGAGGCCCAAACGTGCCCTACAAAATGACATCTGCCAAGTGGGCTCTTGAGTTTGGCTTCTTGCGGAAAAGTGCCTCCATTCAAAGCCAACTTGCCTAACTAGCCTGCGGCCCGTGCTGGGCTTTAGACTACAAAAATTCCATAAGGACGAGGATTTCTCCCAGACCAAAGCTGCCCCCTCCTCCAAACCTGGCTGCCATCAGAGGCCCGAACGTGCCCCACAAAATGACATCTGCATTGAGGGTTCTTGAGTTTGGCTTCTTGGGGAAAAGTGCCTCCTTTCGGAGCCAACTTGCCTAACTTGCCTGCGGCCCGTCCTGGGCTTTTGCCTCCAAAAATTCCAGAAGGACGAGGATTTCTCCCAGACCAAAACTGCCCCCTCCTCCAAACCTGGCTGCCATCGGAGGCCCAAACGTGCCCTACAAAATGACACCTGCCAAGTGGGCTCTTGAGTTTGGCTTCTTGGGGAAAAGTGCCTCCTTTCGGAGTCAACTTGCCTGCGGCCCATGCAGGGCTTTTGCCGACAAAAATTCCATAAGGACGAGGATTTCTCCCAGACCAAAGCTGCCCCCTCCTCCAAACCTGGCTGCCATCAGAGGCCCAAACGCGCCCTACAAAATGACATCTGCCAAGTCGGCTCTTGAGTTTGGCTTCTTGGGGAAAAGTGCCTCCTTTCGGAGCCAACTTGCCTAACTTGCCTGCGGCCCGTCCTGGGCTTTTGAGTACAAAAATTCCAGAAGGACGAGGATTTCTCCCAGAACAAAGCTGCCCCCTCCTCCAAACCTGGCTGCCATCGGAGGCCCAAACGCGCCCTACAAAATGACACCTGCCAAGTGGGCTCGTGAGTTTGGCTTCCTGGGGAAAAGTGCCTCCTTTCGGAGTCAACTTGCCTGCGGCCCATGCAGGGCTTTTGCCTACAAAAATTCCATAAGGACGAGGATTTCTCCCAGACCAAAGCTGCCCCCTCCTCCAAACCTGGCTGCCATCGGAGGCCCAAACGCGCCCTACAAAATGACATCTGCCAAGTGGGCTCTTGAGTTTGGCTTCTTGGGGGAAAGTGCCTCCTTTCAAAGCCAACTTGCCTGCGGCCCGTCCTGGGCTTGTGCCTACAAAAATTCCATAAGGACGAGGATTTCTCCCAGAACAAAGCTGCCCCCTCCTCCAAACCTGGCTGCCATCGGAGGCCCAAACGCGCCCTACAAAAGGACATCTGCATTGTGGGTTCTTGAGTTTGGCTTCTTGGGGAAAAGTGCCTCCTTTCAAAGCCAACTTGCCTAACTTGCCTGCGGCCCGTCCTGGGCTTTTGCCTACAAAAATTCCATAAGGACGAGGATTTCTCCCAGACCAAAGCTGCCCCCTCCTCCAAACCTGGCTGCCATCGGAGGCCCAAACGCGCCCAACAAAATGACATCTGCCAAGTGGGCTCTTGAGTTTGGCTTCTTGGGGAAAAGTGCCTCCTTTCGGAGTCAAGTTGCCTGCGGCCCATGCAGGGCTTTTGCCTACAAAAATTCCAGAAGGACGAGGATTTCTCCCAGACCAAAGCTGCCCCCTCCGCCAAACCTGGCTGCCATCGGAGGCCCAAACGCGCCCTACAAAATGACATCTGCCAAGTGGGCTCTTGAGTTTGGCTTCTTGGGTGGAAGTGCCTCCTTTCAAAGCCAACTTGCCTGCGGCCCGTCCTGGGCTTTTGCCTACAAAAATTCCAGAAGGACGAGGATTTCTCCCAGACCAAAGCTGCCCCCTCCTCCAAACCTGGCTGCCATCGGAGGCCCAAACGCGCCCTACAAAATGACATCTGCCAAGTGGGCTCTTGAGTTTGGCTTCTTGGGGGAAAGTGCCTCCTTTCAAAGCCAACTTGCCTAACTAGCCTGCGGCCCGTGCTGGGCTTTAGACTACAAAAATTCCATAAGGACGAGGATTTCTCCCAGACCAAAGCTGCCCCCTCCTCCAAACCTGGCTGCCATCAGAGGCCCAAACGTGCCCCACAAAATGACATCTGCATTGAGGGTTCTTGAGTTTGGCTTCTTGGGGAAAAGTGCCTCCTTTCGGAGCCAACTTGCCTAACTTGCCTGCGGCCCGTCCTGGGCTTTTGCCTCCAAAAATTCCAGAAGGACGAGGATTTCTCCCAGACCAAAACTGCCCCCTCCTCCAAACCTGGCTGCCATCGGAGGCCCAAACGTGCCCTACAAAATGACACCTGCCAAGTGGGCTCTTGAGTTTGGCTTCTTGGGGAAAAGTGACTCCTTTCAAAACCAACTTGCCTGCGTCCCGTCCCGGGCTTTTGCTACAAAAATTCCATAAGGACGAGGATTCCTCCCAGACCAAAGCTGCCCCCTCCTCCAAACCTGGCTGCCATCGGAGGCCCAAACGCGCCCTACAAAATGACATCTGCCAAGTGGGCTCTTGAGTTTGGCTTCCTGGGGAAAAGTGCCTCCTTTCGGAGTCAACTTGCCTGCGGCCCATGCAGGGATTTTGCCGACAAAAATTCCATAAGGACGAGGATTTCTCCCAGACCAAAGCTGCCCCCTCCTCCAAACCTGGCTGCCATCGGAGGCCCAAACGCGCCCTACAAAATGACACCTGCCAAGTGGGCTCTTGAGTTTGGCTTCTTGGGGGAAAGTGCCTCCTTTCAAAGCCAACTTGCCTGCGGCCCGTCCTGGGCTTGTGCCTACAAAAATTCCATAAGGACGAGGATTTCTCCCAGAACAAAGCTGCCCCCTCCTCCAAACCTGGCTGCCATCGGAGGCCCAAACGCGCCCTACAAAATGACATCTGCCAAGTGGGCTCTTGAGTTTGGCTTCTTGGGGAAAAGTGCCTCCTTTCGGAGCCAAAATGCCTAACTTGCCTGCGGCCCGTCCTGGGCTTTTGAGTACAAAAATTCCAGAAGGACGAGGATTTCTCCCAGAACAAAGCTGCCCCCTCCTCCAAACCTGGCTGCCATCGGAGGCCCAAACGCGCCCCACAAAATGACATCTGCCAAGTGGGCTCTTGAGTTTGGCTTCTTGGGGAAAAGTGCCTCCTTTCAAAGCCAACTTGCCTAACTAGCCTGCGGCCCGTGCTGGGCTTTAGACTACAAAAATTCCATAAGGACGAGGATTTCTCCCAGACCAAAGCTGCCCCCTCCTCCAAACCTGGCTGCCATCGGAGGCCCAAACGCGCCCCACAAAATGACACCTGCATTGAGGGTTCTTGAGTTTGGCTTCTTGGGGAAAAGTGCCTCCTTTCGGAGTCAACTTGCCTGCGGCCCATGCAGGGCTTTTGCCTACAAAAATTCCATAAGGACGAGGATTTCTCCCAGACCAAAGCTGCCCCCTCCTCCAAACCTGGCTGCCATCGGAGGCCCAAACGCGCCCTACAAAATGACACCTGCCAAGTGGGCTCTTGAGTTTGGCTTCTTGGGGGAAAGTGCCTCCTTTCAAAGCCAACTTGCCTGCGGCCCGTCCTGGGCTTGTGCCTACAAAAATTCCATAAGGACGAGGATTTCTCCCAGAACAAAGCTGCCCCCTCCTCCAAACCTGGCTGCCATCGGAGGCCCAAACGCGCCCTACAAAAGGACATCTGCATTGTGGGTTCTTGAGTTTGGCTTCTTGGGGAAAAGTGCCTCCTTTCAAAGCCAACTTGCCTAACTTGCCTGCGGCCCGTCCTGGGCTTTTGCCTACAAAAATTCCATAAGGACGAGGATTTCTCCCAGACCAAAGCTGCCCCCTCCTCCAAACCTGGCTGCCATCGGAGGCCCAAACGCGCCCAACAAAATGACATCTGCCAAGTGGGCTCTTGAGTTTGGCTTCTTGGGGAAAAGTGCCTCCTTTCGGAGCCAACATGCCTAACTTGCCTGCGGCCCTTGCAGGGCTTTTGCCTACAAAAATTCCATAAGGACGAGGATTTCTCCCACACCAAAGCTGCCCCCTCCGCCAAACCTGGCTGCCATCGGAGGCCCAAACGCGCCCTACAAAATGACATCTGCCAAGTGGGCTCTTGAGTTTGGCTTCTTGGGTGGAAGTGCCTCCTTTCAAAGCCAACTTGCCTGCGGCCCGTCCTGGGCTTTTGCCTACAAAAATTCCATAAGGACGAGGATTTCTCCCAGACCAAAGCTGCCCCCTCCTCCAAACCTGGCTGCCATCGGAGGCCCAAACGCGCCCTACAAAATGACATCTGCCAAGTGGGCTCTTGAGTTTGGCTTCTTGGGGGAAAGTGCCTCCTTTCAAAGCCAACTTGCCTAACTAGCCTGCGGCCCGTGCTGGGCTTTAGACTACAAAAATTCCATAAGGACGAGGATTTCTCCCAGACCAAAGCTGCCCCCTCCTCCAAACCTGGCTGCCATCAGAGGCCCAAACGCGCCCCACAAAATGACATCTGCCAAGTGGGCTCTTGAGTTTGGCTTCTTGGGGAAAAGTGCCTCCTTTCGGAGCCAACTTGCCTAACTTGCCTGCGGCCCGTCCTGGGCTTTTGCCTCCAAAAATTCCATAAGGACGAGGATTTCTCCCAGACCAAAGCTGCCCCCTCCTCCAAACCTGGCTGCCATCGGAGGCCCAAACGCGCCCCACAAAATGACACCTGCATTGAGGGTTCTTGAGTTTGGCTTCCTGGGGAAAAGTGCCTCCTTTCGGAGTCAACTTGCCTTCGGCCCATGCAGGGCTTTTGCCTACAAAAATTCCAGAAGGACGAGGATTTCTCCCAGACCAAAGCTGCCCCCTCCTCCAAACCTGGCTGCCATCAGAGGCCCGAACGTGCCCCACAAAATGACATCTGCATTGAGGGTTCTTGAGTTTGGCTTCTTGGGGAAAAGTGCCTCCTTTCGGAGCCAACTTGCCTAACTTGCCTGCGGCCCGTCCTGGGCTTTTGAGTACAAAAATTCCAGAAGGACGAGGATTTCTCCCAGAACAAAGCTGCCCCCTCCTCCAAACCTGGCTGCCATCGGAGGCCCAAACGCGCCCTACAAACGGACATCTGCCAAGTGGGCTCTTGAGTTTGGCTTCCTGGGGAAAAGTGCCTCCTTTCGGAGTCAACTTGCCTGCGGCCCATGCAGGGCTTTTGCCGACAAAAATTCCATAAGGACGAGGATTTCTCCCAGACCAAAGCTGCCCCCTCCTCCAAACCTGGCTGCCATCGGAGGCCCAAACGCGCCCTACAAAATGACACCTGCCAAGTGGGCTCTTGAGTTTGGCTTCTTGGGGGAAAGTGCCTCCTTTCAAAGTCAACTTGCCTGCGGCCCGTCCTGGGCTTGTGCCTACAAAAATTCCATAAGGACGAGGATTTCTCCCAGAACAAAGCTGCCCCCTCCTCCAAACCTGGCTGCCATCGGAGGCCCAAACGCGCCCTACAAAATGACATCTGCCAAGTGGGCTCTTGAGTTTGGCTTCTTGGGGAAAAGTGCCTCCTTTCAAAGCCAACTTGCCTAACTAGCCTGCGGCCCGTCCTGGGCTTTTGAGTACAAAAATTCCAGAAGGACGAGGATTTCTCCCAGAACAAAGCTGCCCCCTCCTCCAAACCTGGCTGCCATCGGAGGCCCAAACGCGCCCTACAAAAGGACATCTGCATTGTGGGTTCTTGAGTTTGGCTTCTTGGGGAAAAGTGCCTCCTTTCAAAGCCAACTTGCCTAACTTGCCTGCGGCCCGTCCTGGGCTTTTGCCTACAAAAATTCCATAAGGACGAGGATTTCTCCCACACCAAAGCTGCCCCCTCCGCCAAACCTGGCTGCCATCGGAGGCCCAAACGCGCCCTACAAAATGACATCTGCCAAGTGGGCTCTTGAGTTTGGCTTCTTGGGTGGAAGTGCCTCCTTTCAAAGCCAACTTGCCTGCGGCCCGTCCTGGGCTTTTGCCTACAAAAATTCCATAAGGACGAGGATTTCTCCCAGACCAAAGCTGCCCCCTCCTCCAAACCTGGCTGCCATCGGAGGCCCAAACGCGCCCTACAAAATGACATCTGCCAAGTGGGCTCTTGAGTTTGGCTTCTTGGGGGAAAGTGCCTCCTTTCAAAGCCAACTTGCCTAACTAGCCTGCGGCCCGTGCTGGGCTTTAGACTACAAAAATTCCATAAGGACGAGGATTTCTCCCAGACCAAAGCTGCCCCCTCCTCCAAACCTGGCTGCCATCAGAGGCCCAAACGCGCCCCACAAAATGACATCTGCCAAGTGGGCTCTTGAGTTTGGCTTCTTGGGGAAAAGTGCCTCCTTTCGGAGCCAACTTGCCTAACTTGCCTGCGGCCCGTCCTGGGCTTTTGCCTCCAAAAATTCCATAAGGACGAGGATTTCTCCCAGACCAAAGCTGCCCCCTCCTCCAAACCTGGCTGCCATCGGAGGCCCAAACGCGCCCCACAAAATGACACCTGCATTGAGGGTTCTTGAGTTTGGCTTCCTGGGGAAAAGTGCCTCCTTTCGGAGTCAACTTGCCTTCGGCCCATGCAGGGCTTTTGCCTACAAAAATTCCAGAAGGACGAGGATTTCTCCCAGACCAAAGCTGCCCCCTCCTCCAAACCTGGCTGCCATCAGAGGCCCGAACGTGCCCCACAAAATGACATCTGCATTGAGGGTTCTTGAGTTTGGCTTCTTGGGGAAAAGTGCCTCCTTTCGGAGCCAACTTGCCTAACTTGCCTGCGGCCCGTCCTGGGCTTTTGAGTACAAAAATTCCAGAAGGACGAGGATTTCTCCCAGAACAAAGCTGCCCCCTCCTCCAAACCTGGCTGCCATCGGAGGCCCAAACGCGCCCTACAAACGGACATCTGCCAAGTGGGCTCTTGAGTTTGGCTTCCTGGGGAAAAGTGCCTCCTTTCGGAGTCAACTTGCCTGCGGCCCATGCAGGGCTTTTGCCGACAAAAATTCCATAAGGACGAGGATTTCTCCCAGACCAAAGCTGCCCCCTCCTCCAAACCTGGCTGCCATCGGAGGCCCAAACGCGCCCTACAAAATGACACCTGCCAAGTGGGCTCTTGAGTTTGGCTTCTTGCGGAAAAGTGCCTCCTTTCAAAGTCAACTTGCCTGCGGCCCGTCCTGGGCTTGTGCCTACAAAAATTCCATAAGGACGAGGATTTCTCCCAGAACAAAGCTGCCCCCTCCTCCAAACCTGGCTGCCATCGGAGGCCCAAACGCGCCCTACAAAATGACATCTGCCAAGTGGGCTCTTGAGTTTGGGTTCTTGGGGAAAAGTGCCTCCTTTCGGAGCCAAAATGCCTAACTTGCCTGCGGCCCGTCCTGGGCTTTTGAGTACAAAAATTCCAGAAGGACGAGGATTTCTCCCAGAACAAAGCTGCCCCCTCCTCCAAACCTGGCTGCCATCGGAGGCCCAAACGCGCCCTACAAAAGGACATCTGCATTGTGGGTTCTTGAGTTTGGCTTCCTGGGGAAAAGTGCCTCCTTTCAAAGCCAACTTGCCTAACTTGCCTGCGGCCCGTCCTGGGCTTTTGCCTACAAAAATTCCATAAGGACGAGGATTTCTCCCAGACCAAAGCTGCCCCCTCCTCCAAACCTGGCTGCCATCGGAGGCCCAAACGCGCCCTACAAAATGACATCTGCCAAGTGGGCTCTTGAGTTTGGCTTCTTGGGTGGAAGTGCCTCCTTTCAAAGCCAACTTGCCTGCGGCCCGTCCTGGGCTTTTGCCTACAAAAATTCCATAAGGACGAGGATTTCTCCCAGACCAAAGCTGCCCCCTCCTCCAAACCTGGCTGCCATCGGAGGCCCAAACGCGCCCTACAAAATGACATCTGCCAAGTGGGCTCTTGAGTTTGGCTTCTTGGGGGAAAGTGCCTCCTTTCAAAGCCAACTTGCCTAACTAGCCTGCGGCCCGTGCTGGGCTTTAGACTACAAAAATTCCATAAGGACGAGGATTTCTCCCAGACCAAAGCTGCCCCCTCCTCCAAACCTGGCTGCCATCGGAGGCCCAAACGCGCCCCACAAAATGACACCTGAATTGAGGGTTCTTGAGTTTGGCTTCCTGGGGAAAATTGCCTCCTTTCGGAGTCAACTTGCCTGCGGCCCATGCAGGGCTTTTGCCTACAAAAATTCCAGAAGGACGAGGATTTCTCCCAGAACAAAGCTGCCCCCTCCTCCAAACCTGGCTGCCATCGGAGGCCCAAACGCGCCCTACAAAATGACACCTGCCAAGTGGGCTCTTGAGTTTGGCTTCTTGGGTGGAAGTGCCTCCTTTCAAAGCCAACTTGCCTGCGGCCCGTGCTGGGCTTTAGACTACAAAAATTCCATAAGGACGAGGATTTCTCCCAGACCAAAGCTGCCCCCTCCTCCAAACCTGGCTGCCATCGGAGGCCCAAACGCGCCCTACAAAATGACATCTGCCAAGTGGGCTCTTGAGTTTGGCTTCTTGCGGAAAAGTGCCTCCTTTCAAAGCCAACTTGCCTAACTAGCCTGCGGCCTGTCCTGGGCTTTTGCCTACAAAAATTCCATAAGGACGAGGATTTCTCCCAGACCAAAGCTGCCTCCTCCTCCAAACCTGGCTGCCATCAGAGGCCCAAACGCGCCCTACAAAATGACATCTGCCAAGTGGGCTCTTGAGTTTGGCTTCTTGGGGAAAAGTGCCTCCTTTCGGAGCCAATTTGCCTAACTTGCCTGCGGCCCGTCCTGAGCTTTTGAGTACAAAAATTCCAGAAGGACGAGGATTTCTCCCAGAACAAAGCTGCCCCCTCCTCCAAACCTGGCTGCCATCGGAGGCCCAAACGCGCCCTACAAACGGACATCTGCCAAGTGGGCTCTTGAGTTTGGCTTCCTGGGGAAAAGTGCCTCCTTTCGGAGTCAACTTGCCTGCGGCCCATGCAGGGCTTTTGCCGACAAAAATTCCATAAGGACGAGGATTTCTCCCAGACCAAAGCTGCCCCCTCCTCCAAACCTGGCTGCCATCAGAGGCCCAAACGCGCCCTACAAAATGACACCTGCCAAGTGGGCTCTTGAGTTTGGCTTCTTGGGGGAAAGTGCCTCCTTTCAAAGCCAACTTGCCTGCGGCCCGTCCTGGGCTTGTGCCTACAAAAATTCCATAAGGACAAGGATTTCTCCCAGAACAAAGCTGCCCCCTCCTCCAAACCTGGCTGCCATCGGAGGCCCAAACGCGCCCTACAAAATGACATCTGCCAAGTGGGCTCTTGAGTTTTGCTTCTTGCGGAAAAGTGCCTCCTTTCAAAGCCAACTTGCCTAACTAGCCTGCGGCCCGTGCTGGGCTTTAGACTACAAAAATTCCATAAGGACGAGGATTTCTCCCAGACCAAAGCTGCCCCCTCCTCCAAACCTGGCTGCCATCAGAGGCCCAAACGCGCCCTACAAAATGACATCTGCCAAGTGGGCTCTTGAGTTTGGCTTCTTGGGGAAAAGTGCCTCCTTTCGGAGCCAACTTGCCTAACTAGCCTGCGGCCCGTCCTGAGCTTTTGAGTACAAAAATTCCAGAAGGACGAGGATTTCTCCCAGAACAAAGCTGCCCCCTCCTCCAAACCTGGCTGCCATCGGAGGCCCAAACGCGCCCTACAAACGGACATCTGCCAAGTGGGCTCTTGAGTTTGGCTTCCTGGGGAAAAGTGCCTCCTTTCGGAGTCAACTTGCCTGCGGCCCATGCAGGGCTTTTGCCGACAAAAATTCCATAAGGACGAGGATTTCTCCCAGACCAAAGCTGCCCCCTCCTCCAAACCTGGCTGCCATCAGAGGCCCAAACGCGCCCTACAAAATGACACCTGCCAAGTGGGCTCTTGAGTTTGGCTTCTTGGGGGAAAGTGCCTCCTTTCAAAGCCAACTTGCCTGCGGCCCGTCCTGGCTTGTGCCTACAAAAATTCCATAAGGACGAGGATTTCTCCCAGAACAAAGCTGCCCCCTCCTCCAAACCTGGCTGCCATCGGAGGCCCAAACGCGCCCTACAAAATGACACCTGCCAAGTGGGCTCTTGAGTTTGGCTTCTTGGGGGAAAGTGCCTCCTTTCAAAGCCAACTTGCCTGCGGCCCGTCCTGGGCTTGTGCCTACAAAAATTCCATAAGGACGAGGATTTCTCCCAGAACAAAGCTGCCCCCTCCTCCAAACCTGGCTGCCATCGGAGGCCCAAACGCGCCCTACAAAATGACATCTGCCAAGTGGGCTCTTGAGTTTGGGTTCTTGGGGAAAAGTGCCTCCTTTCGGAGCCAAAATGCCTAACTTGCCTGCGGCCCGTCCTGGGCTTTTGAGTACAAAAATTCCAGAAGGACGAGGATTTCTCCCAGAACAAAGCTGCCCCCTCCTCCAAACCTGGCTGCCATCGGAGGCCCAAACGTGCCCTACAAAAGGACATCTGCATTGTGGGTTCTTGAGTTTGGCTTCTTGGGGAAAAGTGCCTCCTTTCAAAGCCAACTTGCCTAACTTGCCTGCGGCCCGTCCTGGGCTTTTGCCTACAAAAATTCCATAAGGACGAGGATTTCTCCCAGACCAAAGCTGCCCCCTCCTCCAAACCTGGCTGCCATCGGAGGCCCAAACGCGCCCTACAAAATGACATCTGCCAAGTGGGCTCTTGAGTTTGGCTTCTTGCGGAAAAGTGCCTCCTTTCAAAGCCAACTTGCCTAACTAGCCTGCGGCCCGTGCTGGGCTTTAGACTACAAAAATTCCATAAGGACGAGGATTTCTCCCAGACCAAAGCTGCCCCCTCCTCCAAACCTGGCTGCCATCAGAGGCCCAAACGCGCCCTACAAAATGACATCTGCCAAGTGGGCTCTTGAGTTTGGCTTCTTGCGGAAAAGTGCCTCCTTTCGGAGCCAACTTGCCTAACTTGCCTGCGGCCCGTCCTGAGCTTTTGAGTACAAAAATTCCAGAAGGACGAGGATTTCTCCCAGAACAAAGCTGCCCCCTCCTCCAAACCTGGCTGCCATCGGAGGCCCAAACGCGCCCTACAAACGGACATCTGCCAAGTGGGCTCTTGAGTTTGGCTTCCTGGGGAAAAGTGCCTCCTTTCGGAGTCAACTTGCCTGCGGCCCATGCAGGGCTTTTGCCGACAAAAATTCCAGAAGGACGAGGATTTCTCCCAGACCAAAGCTGCCCCCTCCTCCAAACCTGGCTGCCATCAGAGGCCCAAACGCGCCCTACAAAATGACACCTGCCAAGTGGGCTCTTGAGTTTGGCTTCTTGGGGGAAAGTGCCTCCTTTCAAAGCCAACTTGCCTGCGGCCCGTCCTGGGCTTGTGCCTACAAAAATTCCATAAGGACGAGGATTTCTCCCAGAACAAAGCTGCCCCCTCCTCCAAACCTGGCTGCCATCGGAGGCCCAAACGCGCCCTACAAAATGACATCTGCCAAGTGGGCTCTTGAGTTTGGCTTCTTGCGGAAAAGTGCCTCCTTTCAAAGCCAACTTGCCTAACTAGCCTGCGGCCCGTGCTGGGCTTTAGACTACAAAAATTCCAGAAGGACGAGGATTTCTCCCAGACCAAAGCTGCCCCCTCCTCCAAACCTGGCTGCCATCAGAGGCCCAAACGCGCCCTACAAAATGACATCTGCCAAGTGGGCTCTTGAGTTTGGCTTCTTGGGGAAAAGTGCCTCCTTTCGGAGCCAACTTGCCTAACTTGCCTGCGGCCCGTCCTGAGCTTTTGAGTACAAAAATTCCAGAAGGACGAGGATTTCTCCCAGAACAAAGCTGCCCCCTCCTCCAAACCTGGCTGCCATCGGAGGCCCAAACGCGCCCTACAAACGGACATCTGCCAAGTGGGCTCTTGAGTTTGGCTTCCTGGGGAAAAGTGCCTCCTTTCAGAGTCAACTTGCCTGCGGCCCATGCAGGGCTTTTGCCGACAAAAATTCCATAAGGACGAGGATTTCTCCCAGACCAAAGCTGCCCCCTCCTCCTAACCTGGCTGCCATCAGAGGCCCAAACGCGCCCTACAAAATGACACCTGCCAAGTGGGCTCTTGAGTTTGGCTTCTTGGGGGAAAGTGCCTCCTTTCAAAGCCAACTTGCCTGCGGCCCGTCCTGGGCTTGTGCCTACAAAAATTCCATAAGGACGAGGATTTCTCCCAGAACAAAGCTGCCCCCTCCTCCAAACCTGGCTGCCATCGGAGGCCCAAACGCGCCCTACAAAATGACATCTGCCAAGTGGGCTCTTGAGTTTGGCTTCTTGGGGAAAAGTGCCTCCTTTCGGAGCCAACTTGCCTAACTTGCCTGCGGCCCGTCCTGGGCTTTTGCCTCCAAAAATTCCATAAGGACGAGGATTTCTCGCAGAACAAAGCTGCCCCCTCCTCCAAACCTGGCTGCCATCGGAGGCCCAAACGCGCCCTACAAAATGACATCTGCCAAGTGGGCTCTTGAGTTTGGCTTCTTGGGGAAAAGTGCCTCCTTTCGGAGTCAACTGGCCGGCGGCCCATACAGGGCTTTTGCCTACAAAAATTCCATAAGGACGAGGATTTCTCCCAGACCAAAGCTGCCCCCTCCTCCAAACCTGGCTGCCATCGGAGGCCCAAACGCGCCCTACAAAATGACATCTGCCAAGTGGGCTCTTGAGTTTGGCTTCTTGGGGGAAAGTGCCTCCTTTCAAAGCCAACATGCCTGCGGCCCGTCCTGGGCTTTTGCCTACAAAAATTCCATAAGGACGAGGATTTCTCCCAGAACAAAGCTGCCCCCTCCTCCAAACCTGGCTGCCATCGGAGGCCCAAACGCGCCCTACAAAATGACACCTGCCAAGTGGGCTCTTGAGTTTGGCTTCTTGCGGAAAAGTGCCTCCTTTCAAAGCCAACTTGCCTAACCAGCCTGCGGCCCATTCTGGGCTTTTGCCTACAAAAATTCCATAAGGACGAGGATTTCTCCCAGACCAAAGCTGCCCCCTCCTCCAAACCTGGCTGCCATCGGTGGCCCAAACGCGCCCTACAAAATGACATCTGCCAAGTGGGCTCCTGAGTTTGGCTTCTTGGGGGAAAGTGCCTCCTTTCAAAGCCAACTTGCCTGCAGCCCGTGCTGGGCTTTAGACTACAAAAATTCCATAAGGACGAGGATTTCTCCCAGACCAAAGCTGCCCCCTCCTCCAAACCTGGCTGCCATCGGAGGCCCAAACGCGCCCCACAAAATGACATCTGCATTGAGGGTTCTGGAGTTTGGCTTCTTGGGGAAAAGTGCCTCCTTTCGGAGCCAACTTGCCTAACTTGCCTGCGGCCCGTCCTGGGCTTTTGCCTACAAAAATTCCAGAAGGACGAGGATTTCTCCCAGAACAAAGCTGCCCCCTCCTCCAAACCTGGCTGCCATCGGAGGCCCAAACGCGCCCCACAAAATGACACCTGCATTGAGGGTTCTTGAGTTTGGCTTCCTGGGGAAAAGTGCCTCCTTTCGGAGTCAACTTGCCTGCGGCCCATGCAGGGCTTTTGCCTACAAAAATTCCAGAAGGACGAGGATTTCTCCCAGACCAAAGCTGCCCCCTCCTCCAAACCTGGCTGCCATCAGAGGCCCAAACGCGCCCTACAAAATGACATCTGCCAAGTGGGCTCTTGAGTTTGGCTTCTTGGGGAAAAGTGCCTCCTTTCGGAGCCAACTTGCCTAACTTGCCTGCGGCCCGTCCTGGGCTTTTGAGTACAAAAATTCCAGAAGGACGAGGATTTCTCCCAGAACAAAGCTGCCCCCTCCTCCAAACCTGGCTGCCATCGGAGGCCCAAACGCGGCCTACAAAATGACATCTGCCAAGTGGGCTCTTGAGTTTGGCTTCCTGGGGAAAAGTGCCTCCTTTCGGAGTCAACTTGCCTGCGGCCCATGCAGGGCTTTTGCCGACAAAAATTCCATAAGGACGAGGATTTCTCCCAGACCAAAGCTGCCCCCTCCTCCAAACCTGGCTGCCATCGGAGGCCCAAACGCGCCCTACAAAATGACACCTGCCAAGTGGGCTCTTGAGTTTGGCTTCTTGGGGGAAAGTGCCTCCTTTCAAAGCCAACTTGCCTGCGGCGGGTCCTGGGCTTGTGCCTACAAAAATTCCATAAGGACGAGGATTTCTCCCAGAACAAAGCTGCCCCCTCCTCCAAACCTGGCTGCCATCGGAGGCCCAAACGCGCCCCACAAAATGACATCTGCCAAGTGGGCTCTTGAGTTTGGCTTCTTGCGGAAAAGTGCCTCCTTTCAAAGCCAACTTGCCTAACTAGCCTGCGGCCCGTGCTGGGCTTTAGACTACAAAAATTCCATAAGGACGAGGATTTCTCCCAGACCAAAGCTGCCCCCTCCTCCAAACCTGGCTGCCATCGGAGGCCCAAACGTGCCCTACAAAATGACATCTGCCAAGTGGGCTCTTGAGTTTGGCTTCTTGCGGAAAAGTGCCTCCTTTCAAAGCCAACTTGCCTAACTAGCCTGCGGCCCGTGCTGGGCTTTAGACTACAAAAATTCCATAAGGACGAGGATTTCTCCCAGACCAAAGCTGCCCCCACCTCCAAACCTGGCTTCCATCAGAGGCCCGAACGTGCCCCACAAAATGACATCTGCATTGAGGGTTCTTGAGTTTGGCTTCTTGGGGAAAAGTGCCTCCTTTCGGAGCCAACTTGCCTAACTTGCCTGCGGCCCGTCCTGGGCTTTTGCCTCCAAAAATTCCAGAAGGACGAGGATTTCTCCCAGACCAAAGCTGCCCCCTCCTCCAAACCTGGCTGCCATCGGAGGCCCAAACGCGCCCTACAAAATGACACCTGCCAAGTGGGCTCTTGAGTTTGGCTTCTTGGGGAAAAGTGACTCCTTTCAAAATCAACTTACCTGCGTCCCGTCCCGGGCTTTTGCTACAAAAATTCCATAAGGACGAGGATTCCTCCCAGACCAAAGCTGCCCCCTCCTCCAAACCTGGCTGCCATCGGAGGCCCAAACGCGCCCTACAAAATGACATCTGCCAAGTGGGCTCTTGAGTTTGGCTTCCTGGGGAAAAGTGCCTCCTTTCGGAGTCAACTTGCCTGCGGCCCATGCAGGGCTTTTGCCGACAAAAATTCCATAAGGACGAGGATTTCTCCCAGACCAAAGCTGCCCCCTCCTCCAAACCTGGCTGCCATCGGAGGCCCAAACGCGCCCTACAAAATGACACCTGCCAAGTGGGCTCTTGAGTTTGGCTTCTTGGGGGAAAGTGCCTCCTTTCAAAGCCAACTTGCCTGCGGCCCGTCCTGGGCTTGTGCCTACAAAAATTCCATAAGGACGAGGATTTCTCCCAGAACAAAGCTGCCCCCTCCTCCAAACCTGGCTGCCATCGGAGGCCCAAACGCGCCCTACAAAATGACATCTGCCAAGTGGGCTCTTGAGTTTGGCTTCTTGGGGAAAAGTGCCTCCTTTCGGAGCCAAAATGCCTAACTTGCCTGCGGCCCGTCCTGGGCTTTTGAGTACAAAAATTCCAGAAGGACGAGGATTTCTCCCAGAACAAAGCTGCCCCCTCCTCCAAACCTGGCTGCCATCGGAGGCCCAAACGCGCCCCACAAAATGACATCTGCCAAGTGGGCTCTTGAGTTTGGCTTCTTGCGGAAAAGTGCCTCCTTTCAAAGCCAACTTGCCTAACTAGCCTGCGGCCCGTGCTGGGCTTTAGACTACAAAAATTCCATAAGGACGAGGATTTCTCCCAGACCAAAGCTGCCCCCTCCTCCAAACCTGGCTGCCATCAGAGGCCCAAACGCGCCCTACAAAATGACATCTGCCAAGTGGGCTCTTGAGTTTGGCTTCTTGGGGAAAAGTGCCTCCTTTCGGAGCCAACTTGCCTAACTTGCCTGCGGCCCGTCCTGGGCTTTTGAGTACAAAAATTCCAGAAGGACGAGGATTTCTCCCAGAACAAAGCTGCCCCCTCCTCCAAACCTGGCTGCCATCGGAGGCCCAAACGCGGCCTACAAAATGACATCTGCCAAGTGGGCTCTTGAGTTTGGCTTCCTGGGGAAAAGTGCCTCCTTTCGGAGTCAACTTGCCTGCGGCCCATGCAGGGCTTTTGCCGACAAAAATTCCATAAGGACGAGGATTTCTCCCAGACCAAAGCTGCCCCCTCCTCCAAACCTGGCTGCCATCGGAGGCCCAAACGCGCCCTACAAAATGACACCTGCCAAGTGGGCTCTTGAGTTTGGCTTCTTGGGGGAAAGTGCCTCCTTTCAAAGCCAACTTGCCTGCGGCGGGTCCTGGGCTTGTGCCTACAAAAATTCCATAAGGACGAGGATTCCTCCCAGAACAAAGCTGCCCCCTCCTCCAAACCTGGCTGCCATCGGAGGCCCAAACGCGCCCTACAAAAGGACATCTGCATTGTGGGTTCTTGAGTTTGGCTTCTTGGGGAAAAGTGCCTCCTTTCAAAGCCAACTTGCCTAACTTGCCTGCGGCACGTCCTGGGCTTTTGCCTCCAAAAATTCCATAAGGACGAGGATTTCTCCCAGACCAAAGCTGCCCCCTCCTCCAAACCTGGCTGCCATCGGAGGCCCAAACGCGCCCCACAAAATGACACCTGCATTGAGGGTTCTTGAGTTTGGCTTCCTGGGGAAAAGTGACTCCTTTCGGAGTCAACTTGCCGGCGGCCCATACAGGGCTTTTGCCTCCAAAAATTCCATAAGGACGAGGATTTCTCCCAGACCAAAGCTGCCCCCTCCTCCAAACCTGGCTGCCATCGGAGGCCCAAACGCGCCCTACAAAATGACATCTGCCAAGTGGGCTCTTGAGTTTGGCTTCTTGGGGGAAAGTGCCTCCTTTCAAAGCCAACATGCCTGCGGCCCGTCCTGGGCTTTTGCCTACAAAAATTCCATAAGGACGAGGATTTCTCCCAGACCAAAGCTGCCCCCTCCTCCAAACCTGGCTGCCATCGGAGGCCCAAACGCGCCCTACAAAATGACACCTGCCAAGTGGGCTCTTGAGTTTGGCTTCTTGGGGAAAAGTGACTCCTTTCAAAACCAACTTGCCTGCGTCCCGTCCCGGGCTTTTGCTAAAAAAATTCCATAAGGACGAGGATTCCTCCCAGACCAAAGCTGCCCCCTCCTCCAAACCTGGCTGCCATCGGAGGCCCAAACGCGCCCTACAAAATGACATCTGCCAAGTGGGCTCTTGAGTTTGGCTTTCTGGGGAAAAGTGCCTCCTTTCGGAGTCAACTTGCCTGCGGCCCATGCAGGGCTTTTGCCTACAAAAATTCCATAAGGACGAGGATTTCTCCCAGACCAAAGCTGCCCCCTCCTCCAAACCTGGCTGTCATCGGAGGCCCAAACGCGCCCTACAAAATGACATCTGCCAAGTGGGCTCTTGAGTTTGGCTTCTTGGGTGGAAGTACCTCCTTTCAAAGCCAACTTGCCTGCGGCCCGTCCTGGGCTTTTGCCTACAAAAATTCCATAAGGACGAGGATTTCTCCCAGACCAAAGCTGCCCCCTCCTCCAAACCTGGC
This sequence comes from Cinclus cinclus, assembly GCF_963662255.1. Taxonomy (NCBI): domain Eukaryota; kingdom Metazoa; phylum Chordata; class Aves; order Passeriformes; family Cinclidae; genus Cinclus; species Cinclus cinclus. Next base: position 73,196 of record NW_026912167.1, on the reverse strand, counting down.
TGCCATCGGAGGCCCAAACGCGCCCTAAAAAATGACATCTGCCAAGTGGGCTCTTGAGTTTGGCTTCTTGGGTGGAAGTACCTCCTTTCAAAGCCAACTTGCCTGCGGCCCGTCCTGGGCTTTTGCCTACAAAAATTCCATAAGGACGAGGATTTCTCCCAGACCAAAGCTGCCCCCTCCTCCAAACCTGGCTGCCATCGGAGGCCCAAACGCGCCCTACAAAATGACACCTGCCAAGTGGGCTCTTGAGTTTGGCTTCTTGGGGAAAAGTGACTCCTTTCAAAACCAACTTGCCTGCGTCCCGTCCCGGGCTTTTGCTACAAAAATTCCAAAAGGACGAGGATTCCTCCCAGACCAAAGCTGCCCCCTCCTCCAAACCTGGCTGGCATCGGAGGCCCAAACGTGCCCTACAAAATGACATCTGCCAAGTGGGCTCTTGAGTTTGGCTTCTTGGGGAAAAGTGCCTCCTTTCAAAGCCAACTTGCCTAACTAGCCTGCGGCCCGTGCTGGGCTTTAGACTACAAAAATTCCATAAGGACGAGGATTTCTCCCAGACCAAAGCTGCCCCCTCCTCCAAACCTGGCTGCCATCGGAGGCCCAAACGCGCCCTACAAAATGACACCTGCCAAGTGGGCTCTTGAGTTTGGCTTCTTGGGTGGAAGTACCTCCTTTCAAAGCCAACTTGCCTGCGGCCCGTGCTGGGCGTTTGCCTACAAAAATTCCATAAGGACGAGGATTCCTCCCAGACCAAAGCTGCCCCCTCCTCCAAACCTGGCTGCCATTGGAGGCCCAAACGCGCCCTACAAAATGACATCTGCCAAGTGGGCTCTTGAGTTTGGCTTCCTGGGGAAAAGTGCCTCCTTTCGGAGTCAACTTGCCTGCGGCCCATGCAGGGCTTTTGCCGACAAAAATTCCAGAAGGACGAGGATTTCTCCCAGACCAAAGCTGCCCCCTCCTCCAAACCTGGCTGCCATCGGAGGCCCAAACGCGCCCTAAAAAATGACATCTGCCAAGTGGGCTCTTGAGTTTGGCTTCTTGGGTGGAAGTACCTCCTTTCAAAGCCAACTTGCCTGCGGCCCGTCCTGGGCTTTTGCCTACAAAAATTCCATAAGGACGAGGATTTCTCCCAGACCAAAGCTGCCCCCTCCTCCAAACCTGGCTGCCATCGGAGGCCCAAACGCGCCCTACAAAATGACACCTGCCAAGTGGGCTCTTGAGTTTGGCTTCTTGGGGAAAAGTGACTCCTTTCAAAACCAACTTGCCTGCGTCCCGTCCCGGGCTTTTGCTACAAAAATTCCAAAAGGACGAGGATTCCTCCCAGACCAAAGCTGCCCCCTCCTCCAAACCTGGCTGGCATCGGAGGCCCAAACGTGCCCTACAAAATGACATCTGCCAAGTGGGCTCTTGAGTTTGGCTTCTTGGGGAAAAGTGCCTCCTTTCAAAGCCAACTTGCCTAACTAGCCTGCGGCCCGTGCTGGGCTTTAGACTACAAAAATTCCATAAGGACGAGGATTTCTCCCAGACCAAAGCTGCCCCCTCCTCCAAACCTGGCTGCCATCGGAGGCCCAAACGCGCCCTACAAAATGACACCTGCCAAGTGGGCTCTTGAGTTTGGCTTCTTGGGTGGAAGTACCTCCTTTCAAAGCCAACTTGCCTGCGGCCCGTGCTGGGCGTTTGCCTACAAAAATTCCATAAGGACGAGGATTCCTCCCAGACCAAAGCTGCCCCCTCCTCCAAACCTGGCTGCCATCGGAGGCCCAAACGCGCCCTACAAAATGACATCTGCCAAGTGGGCTCTTGAGTTTGGCTTCCTGGGGAAAAGTGCCTCCTTTCGGAGTCAACTTGCCTGCGGCCCATGCAGGGCTTTTGCCGACAAAAATTCCAGAAGGACGAGGATTTCTCCCAGACCAAAGCTGCCCCCTCCTCCAAACCTGGCTGCCATCGGAGGCCCAAACGCGCCCTACAAAATGACACCTGCCAAGTGGGCTCTTGAGTTTGGCTTCTTGGGGGAAAGTGCCTCCTTTCAAAGCCAACTTGCCTGCGGCCCGTCCTGGGCTTGTGCCTACAAAAATTCCATAAGGACGAGGATTTCTCCCAGAACAAAGCTGCCCCCTCCTCCAAACCTGGCTGCCATCGGAGGCCCAAACGCGCCCTACAAAATGACATCTGCCAAGTGGGCTCTTGAGTTTGGCTTCTTGGGGAAAAGTGCCTCCTTTCGGAGCCAAAATGCCTAACTTGCCTGCGGCCCGTCCTGGGCTTTTGAGTACAAAAATTCCAGAAGGACGAGGATTTCTCCCAGAACAAAGCTGCCCCCTCCTCCAAACCTGGCTGCCATCGGAGGCCCAAACGCGCCCCACAAAATGACATCTGCCAAGTGGGCTCTTGAGTTTGGCTTCTTGCGGAAAAGTGCCTCCTTTCAAAGCCAACTTGCCTAACTAGCCTGCGGCCCGTGCTGGGCTTTAGACTACAAAAATTCCATAAGGATGAGGATTTCTCCCAGACCAAAGCTGCCCCCTCCTCCAAACCTGGCTGCCATCAGAGGCCCAAACGCGCCCTACAAAATGACATCTGCCAAGTGGGCTCTTGAGTTTGGCTTCTTGGGGAAAAGTGCCTCCTTTCGGAGCCAACTTGCCTAACTTGCCTGCGGCCCGTCCTGGGCTTTTGAGTACAAAAATTCCAGAAGGACGAGGATTTCTCCCAGAACAAAGCTGCCCCCTCCTCCAAACCTGGCTGCCATCGGAGGCCCAAACACGGCCTACAAAATGACATCTGCCAAGTGGGCTCTTGAGTTTGGCTTCCTGGGGAAAAGTGCCTCCTTTCGGAGTCAACTTGCCTGCGGCCCATGCAGGGCTTCTGCCGACAAAAATTCCATAAGGACGAGGATTTCTCCCAGACCAAAGCTGCCCCCTCCTCCAAACCTGGCTGCCATCGGAGGCCCAAACGCGCCCTACAAAATGACATCTGCCAAGTGGGCTCTTGCGTTTGGCTTCTTGGGTGGAAGTGCCTCCTTTCAAAGCCAACTTGCCTGCGGCCCGTCCTGGGCTTTTGCCTCCAAAAATTCCATAAGGACGAGGATTTCTCCCAGACCAAAGCTGCCCCCTCCTCCAAACCTGGCTGCCATCGGAGGCCCAAACGCGCCCTACAAAATGACATCTGCCAAGTGGGCTCTTGAGTTTGGCTTCTTGGGGGAAAGTGCCTCCTTTCAAAGCCAACTTGCCTAACTAGCCTGCGGCCCGTGCTGGGCTTTAGACTACAAAAATTCCATAAGGACGAGGATTTCTCCCAGACCAAAGCTGCCCCCTCCTCCAAACCTGGCTGCCATCAGAGGCCCAAACGCGCCCCACAAAATTATATCTGCCAAGTGGGCTCTTGAGTTTGGCTTCTTGGGGAAAAGTGCCCCCTTTCGGAGCCAACTTGCCTAACTTGCCTGCGGCCCGTCCTGGGCTTTTGCCTCCAAAAATTCCATAAGGACGAGGATTTCTCCCAGACCAAAGCTGCCCCCTCCTCCAAACCTGGCTGCCATCGGAGGCCCAAACGCGCCCCACAAAATGACACCTGCATTGAGGGTTCTTGAGTTTGGCTTCCTGGGGAAAAGTGCCTCCTTTCGGAGTCAACTTGCCGGCGGCCCATACAGGGCTTTTGCCTACAAAAATTCCATAAGGACGAGGATTTCTCCCAGACCAAAGCTGCCCCCTCCTCCAAACCTGGCTGCCATCGGAGGCCCAAACGCGCCCTACAAAATGACATCTGCCAAGTGGGCTCTTGAGTTTGGCTTCTTGGGGGAAAGTGCCTCCTTTCAAAGCCAACATGCCTGCGGCCCGTCCTGGGCTTTTGCCTACAAAAATTCCATAAGGACGAGGATTTCTCCCAGACCAAAGCTGCCCCCTCCTCCAAACCTGGCTGCCATCGGAGGCCCAAACGCGCCCTACAAAATGACACCTGCCAAGTGGGCTCTTGAGTTTGGCTTCTTGGGGAAAAGTGACTCCTTTCAAAACCAACTTGCCTGCGTCCCGTCCCGGGCTTTTGCTAAAAAAATTCCATAAGGACGAGGATTCCTCCCAGACCAAAGCTGCCCCCTCCTCCAAACCTGGCTGCCATCGGAGGCCCAAACGCGCCCTACAAAATGACATCTGCCAAGTGGGCTCTTGAGTTTGGCTTTCTGGGGAAAAGTGCCTCCTTTCGGAGTCAACTTGCCTGCGGCCCATGCAGGGCTTTTGCCTACAAAAATTCCATAAGGACGAGGATTTCTCCCAGACCAAAGCTGCCCCCTCCTCCAAACCTGGCTGCCATCGGAGGCCCAAACGCGCCCTACAAAATGACATCTGCCAAGTGGGCTCTTGAGTTTGGCTTCTTGGGTGGAAGTACCTCCTTTCAAAGCCAACTTGCCTGCGGCCCGTCCTGGGCTTTTGCCTACAAAAATTCCATAAGGACGAGGATTTCTCCCAGACCAAAGCTGCCCCCTCCTCCAAACCTGGCTGCCATCGGAGGCCCAAACGCGCCCTACAAAATGACATCTGCCAAGTGAGCTCTTGAGTTTGGCTTCTTGCGGAAAAGTGCCTCCTTTCAAAGCCAACTTGCCTAACTAGCCTGCGGCCCGTGCTGGGCTTTAGACTACAAAAATTCCATAAGGACGAGGATTTCTCCCAGACCAAAGCTGCCCCCTCCTCCAAACCTGGCTGCCATCGGAGGCCCAAACGCGCCCTACAAAATGACACCTGCCAAGTGGGCTCTTGAGTTTGGCTTCTTGGGGAAAAGTGACTCCTTTCAAAACCAACTTGCCTGCGTCCCGTCCCGGGCTTTTGCTACAAAAATTCCATAAGGACGAGGATTCCTCCCAGACCAAAGCTGCCCCCTCCTCCAAACCTGGCTGCCATCGGAGGCCCAAACGTGCCCTACAAAATGACATCTGCCAAGTGGGCTCTTGAGTTTGGCTTCTTGGGGAAAAGTGCCTCCTTTCAAAGCCAACTTGCCTAACTAGCCTGCGGCCCGTGCTGGGCTTTAGACTACAAAAATTCCATAAGGACGAGGATTTCTCCCAGACCAAAGCTGCCCCCTCCTCCAAACCTGGCTGCCATCGGAGGCCCAAACGCGCCCCACAAAATGACATCTGCATTGAGGGTTCTTGAGTTTGGCTTCTTGGGGAAAAGTGCCTCCTTTCAAAGCCAACTTGCCTAACTTGCCTGCGGCCCATGCGGGGTTTTTGCCTACAAAAATTCCAGAAGGACGAGGATTTCTCCCAGACCAAAGCTGCCCCCTCCTCCAAACCTGGCTGCCATCGGAGGCCCAAACGCGCCCTACAAAATGACACCTGCCAAGTGGGCTCTTGAGTTTGGCTTCTTGGGGAAAAGTGACTCCTTTCAAAACCAACTTGCCTGCGTCCCGTCCCGGGCTTTTGCTACAAAAATTCCATAAGGACGAGGATTCCTCCCAGACCAAAGCTGCCCCCTCCTCCAAACCTGGCTGCCATCGGAGGCCCAAACGCGCCCTACAAAATGACATCTGCCAAGTGGGCTCTTGAGTTTGGCTTTCTGGGGAAAAGTGCCTCCTTTCGGAGTCAACTTGCCTGCGGCCCATGCAGGGCTTTTGCCTACAAAAATTCCATAAGGACGAGGATTTCTCCCAGACCAAAGCTGCCCCCTCCTCCAAACCTGGCTGCCATCGGAGGCCCAAACGCGCCCTACAAAATGACATCTGCCAAGTGGGCTCTTGAGTTTGGCTTCTTGGGTGGAAGTACCTCCTTTCAAAGCCAACTTGCCTGCGGCCCGTGCTGGGCTTTTGCCTACAAAAATTCCATAAGGACGAGGATTTCTCCCAGACCAAAGCTGCCCCCTCCTCCAAACCTGGCTGCCATCGGAGGCCCAAACGCGCCCTACAAAATGACACCTGCCAAGTGGGCTCTTGAGTTTGGCTTCTTGGGGAAAAGTGACTCCTTTCAAAACCAACTTGCCTGCGGCCCATGCGGGGTTTTTGCCTACAAAAATTCCATAAGGACGAGGATTTCTCCCAGACCAAAGCTGCCCCCTCCTCCAAACCTGGCTGCCATCGGAGGCCCAAACGCGCCCTACAAAATGACATCTGCCAAGTGGGCTCTTGAGTTTGTCTTCTTGGGGAAAAGTGACTCCTTTCAAAACCAACTTGCCTGCGTCCCGTCCCGGGCTTTTGCTAAAAAAATTCCATAAGGACGAGGATTCCTCCCAGACCAAAGCTGCCCCCTCCTCCAAACCTGGCTGCCATCGGAGGCCCAAACGCGCCCTACAAAATGACATCTGCCAAGTGGGCTCTTGAGTTTGGCTTTCTGGGGAAAAGTGCCTCCTTTCGGAGTCAACTTGCCTGCGGCCCATGCAGGGCTTTTGCCTACAAAAATTCCATAAGGACGAGGATTTCTCCCAGACCAAAGCTGCCCCCTCCTCCAAACCTGGCTGTCATCGGAGGCCCAAACGCGCCCTACAAAATGACATCTGCCAAGTGGGCTCTTGAGTTTGGCTTCTTGGGTGGAAGTACCTCCTTTCAAAGCCAACTTGCCTGCGGCCCGTCCTGGGCTTTTGCCTACAAAAATTCCAGAAGGACGAGGATTTCTCCCAGAACAAAGCTGCCCCCTCCTCCAAACCTGGCTGCCATCGGAGGCCCAAACGCGCCCTACAAAATGACATCTGCCAAGTGGGCTCTTGAGTTTGGCTTCTTGCGGAAAAGTGCCTCCTTTCAAAGCCAACTTGCCTAACTAGCCTGCGGCCCGTGCTGGGCTTTAGACTACAAAAATTCCATAAGGACGAGGATTTCTCCCAGACCAAAGCTGCCCCCTCCTCCAAACCTGGCTGCCATCGGAGGCCCAAACGCGCCCTACAAAATGACACCTGCCAAGTGGGCTCTTGAGTTTGGCTTCTTGGGGAAAAGTGACTCCTTTCAAAACCAACTTGCCTGCGTCCCGTCCCGGGCTTTTGCTACAAAAATTCCATAAGGACGAGGATTCCTCCCAGACCAAAGCTGCCCCCTCCTCCAAACCTGGCTGCCATCGGAGGCCCAAACGTGCCCTACAAAATGACATCTGCCAAGTGGGCTCTTGAGTTTGGCTTCTTGGGGAAAAGTGCCTCCTTTCAAAGCCAACTTGCCTAACTAGCCTGCGGCCCGTGCTGGGCTTTAGACTACAAAAATTCCATAAGGACGAGGATTTCTCCCAGACCAAAGCTGCCCCCTCCTCCAAACCTGGCTGCCATCGGAGGCCCAAACGCGCCCTACAAAATGACACCTGCCAAGTGGGCTCTTGAGTTTGGCTTCTTGGGGAAAAGTGACTCCTTTCAAAACCAACTTGCCTGCGTCCCGTCCCGGGCTTTGGCTACAAAAATTCCATAAGGACGAGGATTCCTCCCAGACCAAAGCTGCCCCCTCCTCCAAACCTGGCTGCCATCGGAGGCCCAAACGTGCCCTACAAAATGACATCTGCCAAGTGGGCTCTTGAGTTTGGCTTCTTGGGTGGAAGTACCTCCTTACAAAGCCAACTTGCCTGCGGCCCGTCCTGGGCTTTTGCCTACAAAAATTCCAGAAGGACGAGGATTTCTCCCAGACCAAAGCTGCCCCCTCCTCCAAATCTGGCTGCCATTGGAGGCCCAAACGCGCCCTACAAAATGACATCTGCCAAGTGGGCTCTTGAGTTTGGCTTCTTGGGGAAAAGTGCCTCCATTCAAAGCCAACTTGCCTAACTAGCCTGCGGCCCGTGCTGGGCTTTAGACTACAAAAATTCCATAAGGACGAGGATTTCTCCCAGACCAAAGCTGCCCCCTCCTCCAAACCTGGCTGCCATCGGAGGCCCAAACGCGCCCTACAAAATGACACCTGCATTGAGGGTTCTTGAGTTTGGCTTCTTGGGGAAAAGTGCCTCCTTTCGGAGTCAACTTGCCTGCGGCCCATGCAGGGCTTTTGCCTACAAAAATTCCATAAGGACGAGGATTTCTCCCAGACCAAAGCTGCCCCCTCCTCCAAACCTGGCTGTCATTGGAGGCCCAAACGCGCCCTACAAAATGACATCTGCCAAGTGGGCGCCGGAGTTTGGCTTCTTGGGGGAAAGTGCCTCCTTTCGAAGCCAACTTGCCTGCAGCCCGTGCTGGGCTTTAGACTACAAAAATTCCATAAGGACGAGGATTTCTCCCAGAACAAAGCTGCCCCCTCCTCCAAACCTGGCTGCCATCGGAGGCCCAAACGTGCCCTACAAAATGACACCTGCCAAGTGGGCTCTTGAGTTTGGCTTCATGGGTGGAAGTGCCTCCTTTCAAAGCCAACTTGCCTGCGGCCCATGCGGGGTTTTTGCCTACAAAAATTCCATAAAGACGAGGATTTCTCCCAGACCAAAGCTGCCCCCTCCTCCAAACCTGGCTGCCATCGGAGGCCCAAACGCGCCCTACAAAATGACATCTGCCAAGTGGGCTCTTGAGTTTGGGTTCTTGGGGAAAAGTGCTTCCTTTCGGAGCCAAAATGCCAAACTTGCCTGCGGCCCGTCCTGGGCTTTTGCCTACAAAAATTCCATAAGGACGAGGATTTCTCCCAGACCAAAGCTGCCCCCTCCTCCAAACCTAGCTGCCATCGGTGGCCCAAACGCGCCCTACAAAATGACATCTGCCAAGTGGGCTCTTGAGTTTGGCTTTCTGGGGAAAAGTGCCTCCTTTCGGAGTCAACTTGCCTGCGGCCCATGCAGGGCTTTTGCCTACAAAAATTCCATAAGGACGAGGATTTCTCCCAGACCAAAGCTGCCCCCTCCTCCAAACCTGGCTGTCATCGGAGGCCCAAACGCGCCCTACAAAATGACATCTGCCAAGTGGGCTCTTGAGTTTGGCTTCTTGGGTGGAAGTACCTCCTTTCAAAGCCAACTTGCCTGCGGCCCGTCCTGGGCTTTTGCCTACAAAAATTCCATAAGGACGAGGATTTCTCCCAGACCAAAGCTGCCATCTCCTCCAAACCTGGCTGCCATCAGAGGCCCAAACGCGCCCCACAAAATGACATCTGCCAAGTGGGCTCTTGAGTTTGGCTTCTTGGGGAAAAGTGCCTCCTTTCGGAGCCAACTTGCCTAACTTGCCTGCGGCCCGTCCTGGGCTTTTGAGTACAAAAATTCCAGAAGGACGAGGATTTCTCCCAGACCAAAGCTGCCCCCTCCTCCAAACCTGGCTGCCATCGGAGGACCAAACGCGCCCCACAAAATGACACCTGCATTGAGGGTTCTTGAATTTGGCTTCCTGGGGAAAAGTGCCTCCTTTCGGAGTCAACTTGCCTGCGGCCCATGCAGGGCTTTTGCCTACAAAAATTCCAGAAGGACGAGGATTTCTCCCAGACCAAAGCTGCCCCCTCCTCCAAACCTGGCTGCCATCGGAGGCCCAAACGTGCCCTACAAAATGACACCTGCCAAGTGGGCTCTTGAGTTTGGCTTCTTGGGTGGAAGTGCCTCCTTTCAAAGCCAACTTGCCTGCGGCCCATGCGGGGTTTTTGCCTACAAAAATTCCATAAGGACGAGGATTTCTCCCAGACCAAAGCTGCCCCCTCCTCCAAACCTGGCTGCCATCGGAGGCCCAAACGCGCCCTACAAAATGACATCTGCATTGTGGGTTCTTGAGTTTGGCTTCTTGGGGAAAAGTGCCTCCTTTCAAAGCCAACTTGCCTAACTAGCCTGCGGCCCATGCGGGGTTTTTGCCTACAAAAATTCCATAAGGACGAGGATTTCTCCCAGACCAAAGCTGCCCCCTCCTCCAAACCTGGCTGCCATCGGAGGCCCAAACGCGCCCTACAAAATGACACCTGCCAAGTGGGCTCTTGAGTTTGGCTTCTTGGGGAAAAGTGACTCCTTTCAAAACCAACTTGCCTGCGTCCCGTCCCGGGCTTTTGCTACAAAAATTCCATAAGGACGAGGATTCCTCCCAGACCAAAGCTGCCCCCTCCTCCAAACCTGGCTGCCATCGGAGGCCCAAACGCGCCCTACAAAATGACATCTGCCAAGTGGGCTCTTGAGTTTGGGTTCTTGGGGAAAAGTGCTTCCTTTCGGAGCCAAAATGCCAAACTTGCCTGCGGCCCGTCCTGGGCTTTTGAGTACAAAAATTCCATAAGGACGAGGATTTCTCCCAGACCAAAGCTGCCCCCTCCTCCAAACCTGGCTGCCATCAGAGGCCCAAACGCGCCCTACAAAAGGACATCTGCATTGTGGGTTCTTGAGTTTGGCTTCTTGGGGAAAAGTGCCTCCTTTCAAAGCCAACTTGCCTAACTTGCCTGCGGCCCGTCCTGGGCTTTTGCCTACAAATATTCCATAAGGACAAGGATTTCTCCCAGACCAAAGCTGCCCCCTCCTCCAAACCTGGCTGCCATCGGAGGCCCAAACGCGCCCTACAAAATGACATCTGCCAAGTGGGCTCTTGAGTTTGGCTTCTTGGGGAAAAGTGCCTCCTTTCGGAGTCAACTTGCCGGCGGCCCCTGCAGGGCTTTTGCCTACAAAAATTCCATAAGGACGAGGATTTCTCCCAGACCAAAGCTGCCCCCTCCTCCAAACCTGGCTGCCATCAGAGGCCCAAACGTGCCCTACAAAATGACATCTGCCAAGTGGGCTCTTGAGTTTGGCTTCTTGGGGAAAAGTGCCTCCTTTCAAAGCCAACTTGCCTGCGGCCCGTCCTGGGCTTTTGCCTCCAAAAATTCCATAAGGACGAGGATTTCTCCCAGACCAAAGCTGCCCCCTCCTCCAAACCTGGCTGCCATCGGAGGCCCAAACGCGCCCTACAAAATGACATCTGCCAACTGGGCTCTTGAGTTTGGCTTCTTGGGTGGAAGTACCTCCTTTCAAAGCCAACTTGCCTGCGGCCCATGCGGGGTTTCTGCCTACAAAAATTCCAGAAGGACGAGGATTTCTCCCAGACCAAAGCTGCCCCCTCCTCCAAACCTGGCTGCCATCGGAGGCCCAAACGCGCCCTACAAAATGACACCTGCCAAGTGGGCTCTTGAGTTTGGCTTCTTGGGGAAAAGTGACTCCTTTCAAAACCAACTTGCCTGCGTCCCGTCCCGGGCTTTTGCTAAAAAAATTCCATAAGAACGAGGATTCCTCCCAGACCAAAGCTACCCCCTCCTCCAAACCTGGCTGCCATCGGAGGCCCAAACGCGCCCTACAAAATGACATCTGCCAAGTGGGCTCTTGAGTTTGGCTTTCTGGGGAAAAGTGCCTCCTTTCTGAGTCAACTTGCCTGCGGCCCATGCAGGGCTTTTGCCTACAAAAATTCCATAAGGACGAGGATTTCTCCCAGACCAAAGCTGCCCCCTCCTCCAAACCTGGCTGTCATCGGAGGCCCAAACGCGCCCTACAAAATGACATCTGCCAAGTGGGCTCTTGAGTTTGGCTTCTTGGGTGGAAGTACCTCCTTACAAAGCCAACTTGCCTGCGGCCCGTCCTGGGCTTTTGCCTACAAAAATTCCATAAGGACGAGGATTTCTCCCAGACAAAAGCTGCCCCCTCCTCCAAACCTGGCTGCCATCGGAGGCCCAAACGCGCCCTACAAAATGACATCTGCCAAGTGGGCTCTTGAGTTTGGCTTCTTGGGGAAAAGTGCCTCCTTTCAAAGCCAACTTGCCTAACTAGACTGCGTCCCGTGCTGGGCTTTAGACTACAAAAATTCCATAAGGACGAGGATTTCTCCCAGACCAAAGCTGCCCCCTCCTCCAAACCTCGCTGCCATCGGAGGCCCAAACGCGCCCTACAAAATGACACCTGCCAAGTGGGCTCTTGAGTTTGGCTTCTTGGGGAAAAGTGACTCCTTTCAAAACCAACTTGCCTGCGTCCCGTCCCGGGCTTTTGCTACAAAAATTCCATAAGGACGAGGATTCCTCCCAGACCAAAGCTGCCCCCTCCTCCAAACCTGGCTGCCATGGGAGGCCCAAACGCGCCCTACAAAATGACATCTGCCAAGTGGGCTCTTGAGTTTGGCTTTCTGGGGAAAAGTGCCTCCTTTCGGAGTCAACTTGCCTGCGGCCCATGCAGGGCATTTGCCGACTAAAATTCCATAAGGACGAGGATTTCTCCCAGACCAAAGCTGCCCCCTCCTCCAAACCTGGCTGCCATCGGAGGCCCAAACGTGCCCTACAAAATGACATCTGCCAAGTGGGCTCTTGAGTTTGGCTTCTTGGGTGGAAGTACCTCCTTACAAAGCCAACTTGCCTGCGGCCCGTCCTGGGCTTTGGACTACAAAAATTCCATAAGGACGAGGATTTCTCCCAGACCAAAGCTGCCCCCTCCTCCAAACCTGGCTGCCATCAGAGGCCCAAACGCGCCCCACAAAATGACATCTGCCAAGTGGGTTCTTGAGTTTGGCTTCTTGGGGAAAAGTGCCTCCTTTCGGAGCCAACTTGCCTAACTTGCCTGCGGCCCGACCTGGGCTTTTGAGTACAAAAATTCCAGAAGGACGAGGATTTCTCCCAGACCAAAGCTGCCCCCTCCTCCAAACCTGGCTGCCATCGGAGGCCCAAACGCGCCCCACAAAATGACACCTGCATTGAGGGTTCTTGAGTTTGGCTTCCTGGGGAAAAGTGCCTCCTTTCGGAGTCAACTTGCCTGCGGCCCATGCAGGGCTTTTGCCTACAAAAATTCCATAAGGACGAGGATTTCTCCCAGACCAAAGCTGCCCCCTCCTCCAAACCTGGCTGCCATCGGAGGCCCAAACGTGCCCTACAAAATGACACCTGCCAAGTGGGCTCTTGAGTTTGGCTTCTTGGGTGGAAGTGCCTCCTTTCAAAGCCAACTTGCCTGCGGCCCATGCGGGGTTTTTGCCTACAAAAATTCCATAAGGACGAGGATTTCTCCCAGACCAAAGCTGCCCCCTCCTCCAAACCTGGCTGCCATCGGAGGCCCAAACGCGCCCTACAAAATGACACCTGCCAAGTGGGCTCTTGAGTTTGGCTTCTTGGGGAAAAGTGACTCCTTTCAAAACCAACTTGCCTGCGTCCCGTCCCGGGCTTTTGCCTACAAAAATTCCATAAGGACGAGGATTTCTCCCAGACCAAAGCTACACCCTCCTCCAAACCTGGCTGCCATCGGAGGCCCAAACGCGCCCTACAAAATGACATCTGCCAAGTGGGCTCTTGAGTTTGGCTTTCTGGGGAAAAGTGCCTCCTTTCTGAGTCAACTTGCCTGCGGCCCATGCAGGGCTTTTGCCTACAAAAATTCCATAAGGACGAGGATTTCTCCCAGACCAAAGCTGCCCCCTCCTCCAAACCTGGCTGTCATCGGAGGCCCAAACGCGCCCTACAAAATGACATCTGCCAAGTGGGCTCTTGAGTTTGGCTTCTTGGGTGGAAGTACCTCCTTTCAAAGCCAACTTGCCTGCGGCCCGTCCTGGGCTTTTGCCTACAAAAATTCCATAAGGACGAGGATTTCTCCCAGACAAAAGCTGCCCCCTCCTCCAAACCTGGCTGCCATCGGAGGCCCAAACGCGCCCTACAAAATGACATCTGCCAAGTGGGCTCTTGAGTTTGGCTTCTTGGGGAAAAGTGCCTCCTTTCAAAGCCAACTTGCCTAACTAGCCTGCGTCCCGTGCTGGGCTTTAGACTACAAAAATTCAATATGGACGAGGATTTCTCCCAGACCAAAGCTGCCCCCTCCTCCAAACCTGGCTGCCATCGGAGGCCCAAACGCGCCCTACAAAATGACACCTGCCAAGTGGGCTCTTGAGTTTGGCTTCTTGGGGAAAAGTGACTCCTTTCAAAACCAACTTGCCTGCGTCCCGTCCCGGGCTTTTGCTACAAAAATTCCATAAGGACGAGGATTCCTCCCAGACCAAAGCTGCCCCCTCCTCCAAACCTGGCTGCCATGGGAGGCCCAAACGCGCCCTACAAAATGACATCTGCCAAGTGGGCTCTTGAGTTTGGCTTTCTGGGGAAAAGTGCCTCCTTTCGGAGTCAACTTGCCTGCGGCCCATGCAGGGCTTTTGCCTCCAAAAATTCCATAAGGACGAGGATTTCTCCCAGACCAAAGCTGCCCCCTCCTCCAAACCTGGCTGCCATCGGAGGCCCAAACGTGCCCTACAAAATGACATCTGCCAAGTGGGCTCTTGAGTTTGGCTTCTTGGGTGGAAGTGCCTATTTTCAAAGCCAACTTGCCTGCGGCCCGTCCTGGGCTTTTGCCTACAAAAATTCCATAAGGACGAGGATTTCTCCCAGACCAAAGCTGCCCCCTCCTCCAAACCTGGCTGCCATTGGAGGCCCAAACGCGCCCTACAAAATGACATCTGCCAAGTGGGCTCTTGAGTTTGGCTTCTTGGGGAAAAGTGCCTCCATTCAAAGCCAACTTGCCTAACTAGCCTGCGGCCCGTGCTGGGCTTTAGACTACAAAAATTCCATAAGGACGAGGATTTCTCCCAGAACAAAGCTGCCCCCTCCTCCAAACCTGGCTGCCATCAGAGGCCCAAACGCGCCCCACAAAATGACATCTGCCAAGTGGGCTCTTGAGTTTGGCTTCTTGGGGAAAAGTGCCTCCTTTCGGAGCCAACTTGCCTAACTTGCCTGCGGCCCGTCCTGGGCTTTTGAGTACAAAAATTCCAGAAGGACGAGGATTTCTCCCAGACCAAAGCTGCCCCCTCCTCCAAACCTGGCTGCCATCGGAGGCCCAAACGCGCCCCACAAAATGACACCTGCATTGAGGGTTCTTGAGTTTGGCTTCCTGGGGAAAAGTGCCTCCTTTCGGAGTCAACTTGCCTGCGGCCCGTCCTGAGCTTTTGCCTACAAAAATTCCAGAAGGACGAGGATTTCTCCCAGACCAAAGCTGCCCCCTCCTCCAAACCTGGCTGCCATCGGAGGCCCAAACGTGCCCTACAAAATGACACCTGCCAAGTGGGCTCTTGAGTTTGGCTTCTTGGGTGGAAGTGCCTCCTTTCAAAGCCAACTTGCCTGCGGCCCATGCGGGGTTTTTGCCTACAAAAATTCCATAAGGACGAGGATTTCTCCCAGACCAAAGCTGCCCCCTCCTCCAAACCTGGCTGCCATCGGAGGCCCAAACGCGCCCTACAAAATGACATCTGCATTGTGGGTTCTTGAGTTTGGCTTCTTGGGGAAAAGTGCCTCCTTTCAAAGCCAACTTGCCTAACTTGCCTGCGGCCCATGCGGGGTTTTTGCCTACAAAAATTCCATAAGGACGAGGATTTCTCCCAGACCAAAGCTGCCCCCTCCTCCAAACCTGGCTGCCATCGGAGGCCCAAACGCGCCCTACAAAATGACACCTGCCAAGTGGGCTCTTGAGTTTGGCTTCTTGGGGAAAAGTGCCTCCTTTCAAAACCAACTTGCCTGCGTCCCGTCCCGGGCTTTTGCTAAAAAAATTCCATAAGGACGAGGATTCCGCCCAGACCAAAGCTGCCCCCTCCACCAAACCTGGCTGCCATCGGTGGCCCAAACGCGCCCTACAAAATGACATCTGCCAAGTGGGCTCTTGAGTTTGGGTTCTTGGGGAAAAGTGCTTCCTTTCGGAGCCAAAATGCCAAACTTGCCTGCGGCCCGTCCTGGGCTTTTGAGTACAAAAATTCCAGAAGGACGAGGATTTCTCCCAGACCAAAGCTGCCCCCTCCTCCAAACCTGGCTGCCATCGGAGGCCCAAACGCGCCCTACAAAATGACATCTGCCAAGTGGGCTCTTGAGTTTGGCTTCTTGGGGAAAAGTGCCTCCTTTCAAAGCCAACTTGCCTAACTTGCCTGCGGCCCGTCCTGGGCTTTTGCCTACAAAAATTCCATAAGGACAAGGATTTCTCCCAGACCAAAGCTGCCACCTCCTCCAAACCTGGCTGCCATCGGAGGCCCAAACGCGCCCTACAAAATGACATCTGCCAAGTGGGCTCTTGAGTTTGGCTTCTTGGGGAAAAGTGCCTCCTTTCGGAGTCAACTTGCCGGCGGCCCATGCAGGGCTTTTGCCTACAAAAATTCCATAAGGACGAGGATTTCTCCCAGACCAAAGCTGCCCCCTCCTCCAAACCTGGCTGCCATTGGAGGCCCAAACGTGCCCTACAAAATGACATCTGCCAAGTGGGCTCTTGAGTTTGGCTTCTTGGGGAAAAGTGCCTCCTTTCAAAGCCAACTTGCCTGCGGCCCGTCCTGGGCTTTTGCCTCCAAAAATTCCATAAGGACGAGGATTTCTCCCAGACCAAAGCTGCCCCCTCCTCCAAACCTGGCTGCCATCGGAGGCCCAAACGCGCCCTACAAAATGACATCTGCCAAGTGGGCTCTTGAGTTTGGCTTCTTGGGTGGAAGTACCTCCTTTCAAAGCCAACTTGCCTGCGGCCCATGCGGGGTTTCTGCCTACAAAAATTCCATAAGGACGAGGATTTCTCCCAGGCCAAAGCTGCCCCCTCCTCCAAACCTGGCTGCCATCGGAGGCCCAAACGCGCCCTACAAAAGGACATCTGCATTGTGGGTTCTTGAGTTTGGCTTCTTGGGGAAAAGTGCCTCCTTTCAAAGCCAACTTGCCTAACTTGCCTGCGGCCCATGCGGGGTTTTTGCCTACAAAAATTCCATAAGGACGAGGATTTCTCCCAGACCAAAGCTGCCCCCTCCTCCAAACCTGGCTGCCATGGGAGGCCCAAACGCGCCCTACAAAATGACATCTGCCAAGTGGGCTCTTGAGTTTGGCTTCCTGGGGAAAAGTGACTCCTTTCAAAACCAACTTGCCTGCGTCCCGTCCCGGGCTTTTGCTAAAAAAATTCCATAAGGACGAGGATTCCTCCCAGACCAAAGCTGCCCCCTCCTCCAAACCTGGCTGCCATCGGAGGCCCAAACGCGCCCTACAAAATGACATCTGCCAAGTGGGCTCTTGAGTTTGGCTTTCTGGGGAAAAGTGCCTCCTTTCGGAGTCAACTTGCCTGCGGCCCATGCAGGGCTTTTGCCTACAAAAATTCCATAAGGACGAGGATTTCTCCCAGACCAAAGCTGCCCCCTCCTCCAAACCTGGCTGTCATCGGAGGCCCAAACGCGCCCTACAAAATGACATCTGCCAAGTGGGCTCTTGAGTTTGGCTTCTTGGGTGGAAGTACCTCCTTTCAAAGCCAACTTGCCTGCGGCCCGTCCTGGGCTTTTGCCTACAAAAATTCCATAAGGACGAGGATTTCTCCCAGACAAAAGCTGCCCCCTCCTCCAAACCTGGCTGCCATCGGAGGCCCAAACGCGCCCTACAAAATGACACCTGCCAAGTGGGCTCTTGAGTTTGGCTTCTTGGGGAAAAGTGCCTCCTTTCAAAGCCAACTTGCCTAACTAGCCTGCGCCCCGTGCTGGGCTTTAGACTACAAAAATTCCATAAGGACGAGGATTTCTCCCAGACCAAAGCTGCCCCCTCCTCCAAACCTGGCTGCCATCGGAGGACCAAACGCGCCCCACAAAATGACATCTGCATTGAGGGTTCTTGAGTGTGGCTTCTTGGGGAAAAGTGCCTCTTTCGGAGTCAACTTGCCTGCGGCCCATGCAGGGCTTTTGCCTCCAAAAATTCCAGAAGGACGAGGATTTCTCCCAGACCAAAGCTGCCCCCTCCTCCAAACCTGGCTGCCATCGGAGGCCCAAACGCGCCCTACAAAATGACACCTGCCAAGTGGGCTCTTGAGTTTGGCTTCTTGGGTGGAAGTGCCTATTTTCAAAGCCAACTTGCCTGCGGCCCGTGCTGGGCTTTTGCCTACAAAAATTCCATAAGGATGAGGATTTCTCCCAGACCAAAGCTGCCCCCTCCTCCAAACCTGGCTGCCATTGGAGGCCCAAACGCGCCCTACAAAATGACATCTGCCAAGTGGGCTCTTGAGTTTGGCTTCTTGGGGAAAAGTGCCTCCTTTCGGAGCCAACTTGCCTAACTTGCCTGCGGCCCGTCCTGGGCTTTTGCCTCCAAAAATTCCATAAGGACGAGGATTTCTCCCAGACCAAAGCTGCCCCCTCCTCCAAACCTGGCTGCCATCGGAGGCCCAAACGTGCCCTACAAAATGACACCTGCCAAGTGGGCTCTTGAGTTTGTCTTCTTGGGGAAAAGTGACTCCTTTCAAAACCAACTTGCCTGCGTCCCGTTCCGGGCTTTTGCTACAAAAATTCCATAAGGACGAGGATTCCTCCCAGACCAAAGCTGCCCCCTCCTCCAAACCTGGCTGCCATCGGAGGCCCAAACGCGCCCTACAAAATGACATCTGCCAAGTGGGCTCTTGAGTTTGGCTTTCTGGGGAAAAGTGCCTCCTTTCGGAGTCAACTTGCCTGCGGCCCATGCAGGGCTTTTGCCTACAAAAATTCCATAAGGACGAGGATTTCTCCCAGACCAAAGCTGCCCCCTCCTCCAAACCTGGCTGTCATCGGAGGCCCAAACGCGCCCTACAAAATGACATCTGCCAAGTGGGCTCTTGAGTTTGGCTTCTTGGGTGGAAGTACCTCCTTTCAAAGCCAACTTGCCTGCGGCCCGTCCTGGGCTTTTGCCTACAAAAATTCCATAAGGACGAGGATTTCTCCCAGACCAAAGCTGCCCCCTCCTCCAAACCTGGCTGCCATCGGAGGCCCAAACGCGCCCTACAAAATGACATCTGCCAAGTGGGCTCTTGAGTTTGGCTTCTTGGGGAAAAGTGCCTCCTTTCGGAGCCAACTTGCCTAACTTGCCTGCGGCCCGTCCTGGGCTTTTGCCTCCAAAAATTCCAGAAGGACGAGGATTTCTCCCAGACCAAAGCTGCCCCCTCCTCCAAACCTGGCTGCCATCGGAGGCCCAAACGCGCCCCACAAAATGACACCTGCATTGAGGGTTCTTGAGTTTGGCTTCCTGGGGAAAAGTGCCTCCTTTCGGAGTCAACTTGCCTGGGGCCCCTGCAGGGCTTTTGCCTACAAAAATTCCAGAAGGACGAGGATTTCTCCCAGACCAAAGCTGCCCCCTCCTCCAAACCTGGCTGCCATCGGAGGCCCAAACGTGCCCTACAAAATGACACCTGCCAAGTGGGCTCTTGAGTTTGGCTTCTTGGGTGGAAGTGCCTCCTTTCAAAGCCAACTTGCCTGCGGCCCGTCCTGGGCTTTTGCCTACAAAAATTCCATAAGGACGAGGATTTCTCCCAGACCAAAGCTGCCCCCTCCTCCAAACCTGGCTGCCATCGGAGGCCCAAACGCGCCCTACAAAATGACATCTGCCAAGTGGGCTCTTGAGTTTGGCTTCTTGGGGAAAAGTGCCTCCTTTCAAAGCCAACTTGCCTAACTAGCCTGCGGCCCGTGCTGGGCTTTAGACTACAAAAATTCCATAAGGACGAGGATTTCTCCCAGACCAAAGCTGCCCCCTCCTCCAAACCTGGCTGCCATCGGAGGACCAAACGCGCCCTACAAAATGACATCTGCATTGAGGGTTCTTGAGTTTGGCTTCTTGGGGAAAAGTGCCTCCTTTCGGAGTCAACTTGCCTGCGGCCCATGCAGGGCTTTTGCCTACAAAAATTCCAGAAGGACGAGGATTTCTCCCAGACCAAAGCTGCCCCCTCCTCCAAACCTGGCTGCCATCGGAGGCCCAAACGTCCCCTACAAAATGACACCTGCCAAGTGGGCTCTTGAGTTTGGCTTCTTGGGTGGAAGTGCCTATTTTCAAAGCCAACTTGCCTGCGGCCCGTGCTGGGCTTTAGACTACAAAAATTCCATAAGGACGAGGATTTCTCCCAGACCAAAGCTGCCCCCTCCTCCAAACCTGGCTGCCATCGGAGGCCCAAACGCGCCCTACAAAATGACACCTGCCAAGTGGGCTCTTGAGTTTGGCTTCTTGGGGAAAAGTGCCTCCTTTCGGAGCCAAATTGCCTAACTTGCCTGCGGCCCGTCCTGGGCTTTTGCCTCCAAAAATTCCAGAAGGACGAGGATTTCTCCCAGACCAAAGCTGCCCCCTCCTCCAAACCTGGCTGCCATCGGAGGCCCAAACGTGCCCTACAAAATGACACCTGCCAAGTGGGCTCTTGAGTTTGGCTTCTTGGGGAAAAGTGACTCCTTTCAAAACCAACTTGCCTGCGTCCCGTCCCGGGCTTTTGCTACAAAAATTCCATAAGGACGAGGATTTCTCCCAGACCAAAGCTGCCCCCTCCTCCAAACCTGGCTGCCATCGGTGGCCCAAACGCGCCCTACAAAATGACATCTGCCAAGTGGGCTCTTGAGTTTGGCTTTCTGGGGAAAAGTGCCTCCTTTCGGAGTCAACTTGCCTGCGGCCCATGCAGGGCTTTTGCCTACAAAAATTCCATAAGGACGAGGATTTCTCCCAGACCAAAGCTGCCCCCTCCTCCAAACCTGGCTGTCATCGGAGGCCCAAACGCGCCCTACAAAATGACATCTGCCAAGTGGGCTCTTGAGTTTGGCTTCTTGGGTGGAAGTACCTCCTTTCAAAGCCAACTTGCCTGCGGCCCGTCCTGGGCTTTTGCCTACAAAAATTCCATAAGGACGAGGATTTCTCCCAGACAAAAGCTGCCCCCTCCTCCAAACCTGGCTGCCATCGGAGGCCCAAACGCGCCCTACAAAATGACATCTGCCAAGTGGGCTCTTGAGTTTGGCTTCTTGGGGAAAAGTGCCTCCTTTCAAAGCCAACTTGCCTAACTTGCCTGCGGCCCGTCCTGGGCTTTTGCCTCCAAAAATTCCAGAAGGACGAGGATTTCTCCCAGACCAAAGCTGCCCCCTCCTCCAAACCTGGCTGCCATCGGAGGCCCAAACGCGCCCCACAAAATGACACCTGCATTGAGGGTTCTTGAGTTTGGCTTCCTGGGGAAAAGTGCCTCCTTTCGGAGTCAACTTGCCTGGGGCCCCTGCAGGGCTTTTGCCTACAAAAATTCCAGAAGGACGAGGATTTCTCCCAGACCAAAGCTGCCCCCTCCTCCAAACCTGGCTGCCATCGGAGGCCCAAACGTGCCCTACAAAATGACATCTGCCAAGTGGGCTCTTGAGTTTGGCTTCTTGGGTGGAAGTGCCTCCTTTCAAAGCCAACTTGCCTGCGGCCCGTCCTGGGCTTTTGCCTACAAAAATTCCATAAGGACGAGGATTTCTCCCAGAACAAAGCTGCCCCCTCCTCCAAACCTGGCTGCCATCGGAGGCCCAAACGTGCCCTACAAAATGACATCTGCCAAGTGGGCTCTTGAGTTTGGCTTCTTGGGTGGAAGTACCTCCTTACAAAGCCAACTTGCCTGCGGCCCGTCCTGGGCTTTTGCCTCCAAAAATTCCAGAAGGACGAGGATTTCTCCCAGACCAAAGCTGCCCCCTCCTCCAAACCTGGCTGCCATCGGAGGCCCAAACGCGCCCCACAAAATGACACCTGCATTGAGGGTTCTTGAGTTTGGCTTCCTGGGGAAAAGTGCCTCCTTTCGGAGTCAACTTGCCTGCGGCCCCTGCAGGGCTTTTGCCTACAAAAATTCCAGAAGGACGAGGATTTCTCCCAGACCAAAGCTGCCCCCTCCTCCAAACCTGGCTGCCATCGGAGGCCCAAACGTGCCCTACAAAATGACATCTGCCAAGTGGGCTCTTGAGTTTGGCTTCTTGGGTGGAAGTGCCTCCTTTCAAAGCCAACTTGCCTGCGGCCCGTCCTGGGCTTTTGCCTACAAAAATTCCATAAGGACGAGGATTTCTCCCAGACCAAAGCTGCCCCCTCCTCCAAACCTGGCTGCCATCGGAGGCCCAAACGTGCCCTACAAAATGACATCTGCCAAGTGGGCTCTTGAGTTTGGCTTCTTGGGGAAAAGTGCCCCCAGTCAAAGCCTACTTGCCTAACTAGCCTGCGGCCCGTGCTGGGCTTTAGACTACAAAAATTCCATAAGGACGAGGATTTCTCCCAGACCAAAGCTGCCCCCTCCTCCAAACCTGGCTGCCATCGGAGGACCAAACGCGCCACACAAAATGACAACTGCCAAGTGGGCTCTTGAGTTTGGCTTCTTGGGGAAAAGTGACTCCTTTCAAAACCAACTTGCCTGCGTCCCGTCCCGGGCTTTTGCTAAAAAAATTCCATAAGGACGAGGATTCCTCCCAGACCAAAGCTGCCCCCTCCTCCAAACCTGGCTGCCATCGGTGGCCCAAACGCACCCTACAAAATGACATCTGCCAAGTGGGCTCCTGAGTTTGGCTTCTTGGGGAAAAGTGCTTCCTTTCGGAGCCAAAATGCCAAACTTGCCTGCGGCCCGTCCTGGGCTTTTGAGTACAAAAATTCCAGAAGGACGAGGATTTCTCCCAGACCAAAGCTGCCCCCTCCTCCAAACCTGGCTGCCATCAGAGGCCCAAACGCGCCCTACAAAAGGACATCTGCATTGTGGGTTCTTGAGTTTGGCTTCTTGGGGAAAAGTGCCTCCTTTCAAAGCCAACTTGCCTAACTTGCCTGCGGCCCGTCCTGGGCTTTTGCCTACAAAAATTCCATAAGGACAAGGATTTCTCCCAGACCAAAGCTGCCCCCTCCTCCAAACCTGGCTGCCATCGGAGGCCCAAACGCGCCCTACAAAATGACATCTGCCAAGTGGGCTCTTGAGTTTGGCTTCTTGGGGAAAAGTGCCTCCTTTCAAAGCCAACTTGCCTGCAGCCCGTGCTGGGCTTTAGACTACAAAAATTCCATAAGGACGAGGATTTCTCCCAGACCAAAGCTGCCCCCTCCTCCAAACCTGGCTGCCATTGGAGGCCCAAACGTGCCCTACAAAATGACATCTGCCAAGTGGGCTCTTGAGTTTGGCTTCTTGGGGAAAAGTGCCTCCTTTCAAAGCCAACTTGCCTGCGGCCCGTCCTGGGCTTTTGCCTCCAAAAATTCCATAAGGACGAGGATTTCTCCCAGACCAAAGCTGCCCCCTCCTCCAAACCTGGCTGCCATCGGAGGCCCAAACGCGCCCTACAAAATGACATCTGCCAAGTGGGCTCTTGAGTTTGGCTTCTTGGGTGGAAGTACCTCCTTTCAAAGCCAACTTGCCTGCGGCCCATGCGGGGTTTCTGCCTACAAAAATTCCATAAGGACGAGGATTTCTCCCAGGCCAAAGCTGCTCCCTCCTCCAAACCTGGCTGCCATCGGAGGCCCAAACGCGCCCTACAAAAGGACATCTGCATTGTGGGTTCTTGAGTTTGGCTTCTTGGGGAAAAGTGCCTCCTTTCAAAGCCAACTTGCCTAACTTGCCTGCGGCCCATGCGGGGTTTTTGCCTAGAAAAATTCCATAAGGACGAGGATTTCTCCCAGACCAAAGCTGCCCCCTCCTCCAAACCTGGCTGCCATCGGAGGCCCAAACGCGCCCTACAAAATGACATCTGCCAAGTGGGCTCTTGAGTTTGGCTTCTTGGGGAAAAGTGACTCCTTTCAAAACCAACTTGCCTGCGTCCCGTCCCGGGCTTTTGCTAAAAAAATTCCATAAGGACGAGGATTCCTCCCAGACCAAAGCTGCCCCCTCCTCCAAACCTGGCTGCCATCGGAGGCCCAAACGCGCCCTACAAAACGACATCTGCCAAGTGGTCTCTTGAGTTTGGCTTTCTGGGGAAAAGTGCCTCCTTTCGGAGTCAACTTGCCTGCGGCCCATGCAGGGCTTTTGCCTACAAAAATTCCATAAGGACGAGGATTTCTCCCAGACCAAAGCTGCCCCCTCCTCCAAACCTGGCTGTCATCGGAGGCCCAAACGCGCCCTACAAAATGACATCTGCCAAGTGGGCTCTTGAGTTTGGCTTCTTGGGTGGAAGTACCTCCTTTCAAAGCCAACTTGCCTGCGGCCCGTCCTGGGCTTTTGCCTACAAAAATTCCATAAGGACGAGGATTTCTCCCAGACAAAAGCTGCCCCCTCCTCCAAACCTGGCTGCCATCGGAGGCCCAAACGCGCCCTACAAAATGACATCTGCCAAGTGGGCTCTTGAGTTTGGCTTCTTGGGGAAAAGTGCCTCCTTTCAAAGCCAACTTGCCTAACTAGCCTGCGGCCCGTGCTGGGCTTTAGACTACAAAAATTCCATAAGGACGAGGATTTCTCCCAGACCAAAGCTGCCCCCTCCTCCAAACCTGGCTGCCATCGGAGGACCAAACGCGCCCCACAAAATGACATCTGCATTGAGGGTTCTTGAGTTTGGCTTCTTGGGGAAAAGTACCTCTTTCGGAGTCAACTTGCCTGCGGCCCATGCAGGGCTTTTGCCTACAAAAATTCCAGAAGGACGAGGATTTCTCCCAGACCAAAGCTGCCCCCTCCTCCAAACCTGGCTGCCATCGGAGGCCCAAACGTGCCCTACAAAATGACACCTGCCAAGTGGGCTCTTGAGTTTGGCTTCTTGGGTGGAAGTGCCTATTTTCAAAGCCAACTTGCCTGCGGCCCGTGCTGGGCTTTTGCCTACAAAAATTCCATAAGGACGAGGATTTCTCCCAGACCAAAGCTGCCCCCTCCTCCAAACCTGGCTGCCATTGGAGGCCCAAACGCGCCCTACAAAATGACATCTGCCAAGTGGGCTCTTGAGTTTGGCTTCTTGGGGAAAAGTGCCTCCTTTCGGAGCCAACTTGCCTAACTTGCCTGCGGCCCGTCCTGGGCTTTTGCCTACAAAAATTCCATAAGGACGAGGATTTCTCCCAGACCAAAGCTGCCCCCTCCTCCAAACCTGGCTGCCATCGGAGGCCCAAACGTGCCCTACAAAATGACACCTGCCAAGTGGGCTCTTGAGTTTGTCTTCTTGGGGAAAAGTGACTCCTTTCAAAACCAACTTGCCTGCGTCCCGTTCCGGGCTTTTGCTACAAAAATTCCATAAGGACGAGGATTCCTCCCAGACCAAAGCTGCCCCCTCCTCCAAACCTGGCTGCCATCGGAGGCCCAAACGCGCCCTACAAAATGACATCTGCCAAGTGGGCTCTTGAGTTTGGCTTTCTGGGGAAAAGTGCCTCCTTTCGGAGTCAACTTGCCTGCGGCCCATGCAGGGCTTTTGCCTACAAAAATTCCATAAGGACGAGGATTTCTCCCAGACCAAAGCTGCCCCCTCCTCCAAACCTGGCTGTCATCGGAGGCCCAAACGCGCCCTACAAAATGACATCTGCCAAGTGGGCTCTTGAGTTTGGCTTCTTGGGTGGAAGTACCTCCTTTCAAAGCCAACTTGCCTGCGGCCCGTCCTGGGCTTTTGCCTACAAAAATTCCATAAGGACGAGGATTTCTCCCAGACCAAAGCTGCCCCCTCCTCCAAACCTGGCTGCCATCGGAGGCCCAAACGCGCCCTACAAAATGACATCTGCCAAGTGGGCTCTTGAGTTTGGCTTCTTGGGGAAAAGTGCCTCCTTTCGGAGCCAACTTGCCTAACTTGCCTGCGGCCCGTCCTGGGCTTTTGCCTCCAAAAATTCCAAAAGGACGAGGATTTCTCCCAGACCAAAGCTGCCCCCTCCTCCAAACCTGGCTGCCATCGGAGGCCCAAACGCGCCCCACAAAATGACACCTGCATTGAGGGTTCTTGAGTTTGGCTTCCTGGGGAAAAGTGCCTCCTTTCGGAGTCAACTTGCCTGCGGCCCCTGCAGGGCTTTTGCCTACAAAAATTCCAGAAGGACGAGGATTTCTCCCAGACCAAAGCTGCCCCCTCCTCCAAACCTGGCTGCCATCGGAGGCCCAAACGTGCCCTACAAAATGACACCTGCCAAGTGGGCTCTTGAGTTTGGCTTCTTGGGTGGAAGTGCCTCCTTTCAAAGCCAACTTGCCTGCGGCCCGTCATGGGCTTTTGCCTACAAAAATTCCATAAGGACGAGGATTTCTCCCAGACCAAAGCTGCCCCCTCCTCCAAACCTGGCTGCCATCGGAGGCCCAAACGCGCCCTACAAAATGACATCTGCCAAGTGGGCTCTTGAGTTTGGCTTCTTGGGGAAAAGTGCCTCCTTTCAAAGCCAACTTGCCTAACTAGCCTGCGGCCCGTGCTGGGCTTTAGACTACAAAAATTCCATAAGGACGAGGATTTCTCCCAGACCAAAGCTGCCCCCTCCTCCAAACCTGGCTGCCATCGGAGGACCAAACGCGCCCTACAAAATGACATCTGCATTGAGGGTTCTTGAGTTTGGCTTCTTGGGGAAAAGTGCCTCCTTTCGGAGTCAACTTGCCTGCGGCCCATGCAGGGCTTTTGCCTACAAAAATTCCAGAAGGACGAGGATTTCTCCCAGACCAAAGCTGCCCCCTCCTCCAAACCTGGCTGCCATCGGAGGCCCAAACGTCCCCTACAAAATGACACCTGCCAAGTGGGCTCTTGAGTTTGGCTTCTTGGGTGGAAGTGCCTATTTTCAAAGCCAACTTGCCTGCGGCCCGTGCTGGGCTTTAGACTACAAAAATTCCATAAGGACGAGGATTTCTCCCAGACCAAAGCTGCCCCCTCCTCCAAACCTGGCTGCCATCGGAGGCCCAAACGCGCCCTACAAAATGACACCTGCCAAGTGGGCTCTTGAGTTTGGCTTCTTGGGGAAAAGTGCCTCCTTTCGGAGCCAAATTGCCTAACTTGCCTGCGGCCCGTCCTGGGCTTTTGCCTCCAAAAATTCCAGAAGGACGAGGATTTCTCCCAGACCAAAGCTGCCCCCTCCTCCAAACCTGGCTGCCATCGGAGGCCCAAACGTGCCCTACAAAATGACACCTGCCAAGTGGGCTCTTGAGTTTGGCTTCTTGGGGAAAAGTGACTCCTTTCAAAACCAACTTGCCTGCGTCCCGTCCCGGGCTTTTGCTACAAAAATTCCATAAGGACGGGGATTTCTCCCAGACCAAAGCTGCCCCCTCCTCCAAACCTGGCTGCCATCGGTGGCCCAAACGCGCCCTACAAAATGACATCTGCCAAGTGGGCTCTTGAGTTTGGCTTTCTGGGGAAAAGTGCCTCCTTTCGGAGTCAACTTGCCTGCGGCCCATGCAGGGCTTTTGCCTACAAAAATTCCATAAGGACGAGGATTTCTCCCAGACCAAAGCTGCCCCCTCCTCCAAACCTGGCTGTCATCGGAGGCCCAAACGCGCCCTACAAAATGACATCTGCCAAGTGGGCTCTTGAGTTTGGCTTCTTGGGTGGAAGTACCTCCTTTCAAAGCCAACTTGCCTGCGGCCCGTCCTGGGCTTTTGCCTACAAAAATTCCATAAGGACGAGGATTTCTCCCAGACAAAAGCTGCCCCCTCCTCCAAACCTGGCTGCCATCGGAGGCCCAAACGCGCCCTACAAAATGACATCTGCCAAGTGGGCTCTTGAGTTTGGCTTCTTGGGGAAAAGTGCCTCCTTTCAAAGCCAACTTGCCTAACTTGCCTGCGGCCCGTCCTGGGCTTTTGCCTCCAAAAATTCCAGAAGGACGAGGATTTCTCCCAGACCAAAGCTGCCCCCTCCTCCAAACCTGGCTGCCATCGGAGGCCCAAACGCGCCCCACAAAATGACACCTGCATTGAGGGTTCTTGAGTTTGGCTTCCTGGGGAAAAGTGCCTCCTTTCGGAGTCAACTTGCCTGGGGCCCCTGCAGGGCTTTTGCCTACAAAAATTCCAGAAGGACGAGGATTTCTCCCAGACCAAAGCTGCCCCCTCCTCCAAACCTGGCTGCCATCGGAGGCCCAAACGTGCCCTACAAAATGACACCTGCCAAGTGGGCTCTTGAGTTTGGCTTCTTGGGTGGAAGTGCCTCCTTTCAAAGCCAACTTGCCTGCGGCCCGTCATGGGCTTTTGCCTACAAAAATTCCATAAGGACGAGGATTTCTCCCAGACCAAAGCTGCCCCCTCCTCCAAACCTGGCTGCCATCGGAGGCCCAAACGCGCCCTACAAAATGACATCTGCCAAGTGGGCTCTTGAGTTTGGCTTCTTGGGGAAAAGTGCCTCCTTTCAAAGCCAACTTGCCTAACTAGCCTGCGGCCCGTGCTGGGCTTTAGACTACAAAAATTCCATAAGGACGAGGATTTCTCCCAGACCAAAGCTGCCCCCTCCTCCAAACCTGGCTGCCATCGGAGGACCAAACGCGCCCTACAAAATGACATCTGCATTGAGGGTTCTTGAGTTTGGCTTCTTGGGGAAAAGTGCCTCCTTTCGGAGTCAACTTGCCTGCGGCCCATGCAGGGCTTTTGCCTACAAAAATTCCAGAAGGACGAGGATTTCTCCCAGACCAAAGCTGCCCCCTCCTCCAAACCTGGCTGCCATCGGAGGCCCAAACGTCCCCTACAAAATGACACCTGCCAAGTGGGCTCTTGAGTTTGGCTTCTTGGGTGGAAGTGCCTATTTTCAAAGCCAACTTGCCTGCGGCCCGTGCTGGGCTTTAGACTACAAAAATTCCATAAGGACGAGGATTTCTCCCAGACCAAAGCTGCCCCCTCCTCCAAACCTGGCTGCCATCGGAGGCCCAAACGCGCCCTACAAAATGACACCTGCCAAGTGGGCTCTTGAGTTTGGCTTCTTGGGGAAAAGTGCCTCCTTTCGGAGCCAAATTGCCTAACTTGCCTGCGGCCCGTCCTGGGCTTTTGCCTCCAAAAATTCCAGAAGGACGAGGATTTCTCCCAGACCAAAGCTGCCCCCTCCTCCAAACCTGGCTGCCATCGGAGGCCCAAACGTGCCCTACAAAATGACACCTGCCAAGTGGGCTCTTGAGTTTGGCTTCTTGGGGAAAAGTGACTCCTTTCAAAACCAACTTGCCTGCGTCCCGTCCCGGGCTTTTGCTACAAAAATTCCATAAGGACGGGGATTTCTCCCAGACCAAAGCTGCCCCCTCCTCCAAACCTGGCTGCCATCGGTGGCCCAAACGCGCCCTACAAAATGACATCTGCCAAGTGGGCTCTTGAGTTTGGCTTTCTGGGGAAAAGTGCCTCCTTTCGGAGTCAACTTGCCTGCGGCCCATGCAGGGCTTTTGCCTACAAAAATTCCATAAGGACGAGGATTTCTCCCAGACCAAAGCTGCCCCCTCCTCCAAACCTGGCTGTCATCGGAGGCCCAAACGCGCCCTACAAAATGACATCTGCCAAGTGGGCTCTTGAGTTTGGCTTCTTGGGTGGAAGTACCTCCTTTCAAAGCCAACTTGCCTGCGGCCCGTCCTGGGCTTTTGCCTACAAAAATTCCATAAGGACGAGGATTTCTCCCAGACAAAAGCTGCCCCCTCCTCCAAACCTGGCTGCCATCGGAGGCCCAAACGCGCCCTACAAAATGACATCTGCCAAGTGGGCTCTTGAGTTTGGCTTCTTGGGGAAAAGTGCCTCCTTTCAAAGCCAACTTGCCTAACTTGCCTGCGGCCCGTCCTGGGCTTTTGCCTCCAAAAATTCCAGAAGGACGAGGATTTCTCCCAGACCAAAGCTGCCCCCTCCTCCAAACCTGGCTGCCATCGGAGGCCCAAACGCGCCCCACAAAATGACACCTGCATTGAGGGTTCTTGAGTTTGGCTTCCTGGGGAAAAGTGCCTCCTTTCGGAGTCAACTTGCCTGGGGCCCCTGCAGGGCTTTTGCCTACAAAAATTCCAGAAGGACGAGGATTTCTCCCAGACCAAAGCTGCCCCCTCCTCCAAACCTGGCTGCCATCGGAGGCCCAAACGTGCCCTACAAAATGACATCTGCCAAGTGGGCTCTTGAGTTTGGCTTCTTGGGTGGAAGTGCCTCCTTTCAAAGCCAACTTGCCTGCGGCCCGTCCTGGGCTTTTGCCTACAAAAATTCCATAAGGACGAGGATTTCTCCCAGAACAAAGCTGCCCCCTCCTCCAAACCTGGCTGCCATTGGAGGCCCAAACGTGCCCTACAAAATGACATCTGCCAAGTGGGCTCTTGAGTTTGGCTTCTTGGGTGGAAGTACCTCCTTACAAAGCCAACTTGCCTGCGGCCCGTCCTGGGCTTTTGCCTCCAAAAATTCCAGAAGGACGAGGATTTCTCCCAGACCAAAGCTGCCCCCTCCTCCAAACCTGGCTGCCATCGGAGGCCCAAACGCGCCCCACAAAATGACACCTGCATTGAGGGTTCTTGAGTTTGGCTTCCTGGGGAAAAGTGCCTCCTTTCGGAGTCAACTTGCCTGCGGCCCCTGCAGGGCTTTTGCCTACAAAAATTCCAGAAGGACGAGGATTTCTCCCAGACCAAAGCTGCCCCCTCCTCCAAACCTGGCTGCCATCGGAGGCCCAAACGTGCCCTACAAAATGACATCTGCCAAGTGGGCTCTTGAGTTTGGCTTCTTGGGTGGAAGTGCCTCCTTTCAAAGCCAACTTGCCTGCGGCCCGTCCTGGGCTTTTGCCTACAAAAATTCCATAAGGACGAGGATTTCTCCCAGACCAAAGCTGCCCCCTCCTCCAAACCTGGCTGCCATCGGAGGCCCAAACATGCCCTACAAAATGACATCTGCCAAGTGGGCTCTTGAGTTTGGCTTCTTGGGGAAAAGTGCCCCCATTCAAAGCCTACTTGCCTAACTAGCCTGCGGCCCGTGCTGGGCTTTAGACTACAAAAATTCCATAAGGACGAGGATTTCTCCCAGACCAAAGCTGCCCCCTCCTCCAAACCTGGCTGCCATCGGAGGACCAAACGCGCCACACAAAATGACAACTGCCAAGTGGGCTCTTGAGTTTGGCTTCTTGGGGAAAAGTGACTCCTTTCAAAACCAACTTGCCTGCGTCCCGTCCCGGGCTTTTGCTAAAAAAATTCCATAAGGACGAGGATTCCTCCCAGACCAAAGCTGCCCCCTCCTCCAAACCTGGCTGCCATCGGTGGC
Source organism: Cinclus cinclus (assembly GCF_963662255.1). Taxonomy (NCBI): domain Eukaryota; kingdom Metazoa; phylum Chordata; class Aves; order Passeriformes; family Cinclidae; genus Cinclus; species Cinclus cinclus. Next base: position 42,640 of record NW_026912167.1, on the reverse strand, counting down.
CCAAACGCGCCCTACAAAATGACATCTGCCAAGTGGGCTCCTGAGTTTGGCTTCTTGCGGAAAAGTGCTTCCTTTCGGAGCCAAAATGCCAAACTTGCCTGCGGCCCGTCCTGGGCTTTTGAGTACAAAAATTCCAGAAGGACGAGGATTTCTCCCAGACCAAAGCTGCCCCCTCCTCCAAACCTGGCTGCCATCAGAGGCCCAAACGCGCCCTACAAAAGGACATCTGCATTGTGGGTTCTTGAGTTTGGCTTCTTGGGGAAAAGTGCCTCCTTTCAAAGCCAACTTGCCTAACTTGCCTGCGGCCCGTCCTGGGCTTTTGCCTACAAAAATTCCATAAGGACAAGGATTTCTCCCAGACCAAAGCTGCCCCCTCCTCCAAACCTGGCTGCCATCGGAGGCCCAAACGCGCCCTACAAAATGACATCTGCCAAGTGGGCTCTTGAGTTTGGCTTCTTGGGGAAAAGTGCCTCCTTTCAAAGCCAACTTGCCTGCAGCCCGTGCTGGGCTTTAGACTACAAAAATTCCATAAGGACGAGGATTTCTCCCAGACCAAAGCTGCCCCCTCCTCCACACCTGGCTGCCATTGGAGGCCCAAACGTGCCCTACAAAATGACATCTGCCAAGTGGGCTCTTGAGTTTGGCTTCTTGGGGAAAAGTGCCTCCTTTCAAAGCCAACTTGCCTGCGGCCCGTCCTGGGCTTTTGCCTCCAAAAATTCCATAAGGACGAGGATTTCTCCCAGACCAAAGCTGCCCCCTCCTCCAAACCTGGCTGCCATCGGAGGCCCAAACGCGCCCTACAAAATGACATCTGCCAACTGGGCTCTTGAGCTTGGCTTCTTGGGTGGAAGTACCTCCTTTCAAAGCCAACTTGCCTGCGGCCCATGCGGGGTTTCTGCCTACAAAAATTCCATAAGGACGAGGATTTCTCCCAGACCAAAGCTGCCCCCTCCTCCAAACCTGGCTGCCATCGGAGGCCCAAACGCGCCCTACAAAATGACACCTGCCAAGTGGGCTCTTGAGTTTGGCTTCTTGGGGAAAAGTGCCTCCTTTCAAAGCCAACTTGCCTAACTTGCCTGCGGCCCATGCGGGGTTTTTGCCTACAAAAATTCCATAAGGACGAGGATTTCTCCCAGACCAAAGCTGCCCCCTCCTCCAAACCTGGCTGCCATCGGAGGCCCAAACGCGCCACACAAAATGACAACTGCCAAGTGGGCTCTTGAGTTTGGCTTCTTGGGGAAAAGTGACTCCTTTCAAAACCAACTTGCCTGCGTCCCGTCCCGGGCTTTTGCTAAAAAAATTCCATAAGGACGAGGATTCCTCCCAGACCAAAGCTGCCCCCTCCTCCAAACCTGGCTGCCATCGGAGGCCCAAACGCGCCCTACAAAATGACATCTGCCAAGTGGGCTCTTGAGTTTGGCTTTCTGGGGAAAAGTGCCTCCTTTCGGAGTCAACTTGCCTGCGGCCCATGCAGGGCTTTTGCCTACAAAAATTCCATAAGGACGAGGATTTCTCCCAGACCAAAGCTGCCCCCTCCTCCAAACCTGGCTGTCATCGGAGGCCCAAACGCGCCCTACAAAATGACATCTGCCAAGTGGGCTCTTGAGTTTGGCTTCTTGGGTGGAAGTACCTCCTTTCAAAGCCAACTTGCCTGCGGCCCGTCCTGGGCTTTTGCCTACAAAAATTCCATAAGGACGAGGATTTCTCCCAGACAAAACCTGCCCCCTCCTCCAAACCTGGCTGCCATCGGAGGCCCAAACGCGCCCTACAAAATGACATCTGCCAAGTGGGCTCTTGAGTTTGGCTTCTTGGGGAAAAGTGCCTCCTTTCAAAGCCAATTTGTGTAACTTGCCTGCGGCCCGTCCTGGGCTTTTGCCTCCAAAAATTCCAGAAGGACGAGGATTTCTCCCAGACCAAAGCTGCCCCCTCCTCCAAACCTGGCTGCCATCGGAGGCCCAAACGCGCCCCACAAAATGACACCTGCATTGAGGGTTCTTGAGTTTGGCTTCCTGGGGAAAAGTGCCTCCTTTCGGAGTCAACTTGCCTGCGGCCTCTGCAGGGCTTTTGCCTACAAAAATTCCAGAAGGACGAGGATTTCTCCCAGACCAAAGCTGCCCCCTCCTCCAAACCTGGCTGCCATCGGAGGCCCAAACGTGCCCTACAAAATGACACCTGCCAAGTGGGCTCTTGAGTTTGGCTTCTTGGGTGGAAGTGCCTCCTTTCAAAGCCAACTTGCCTGCGGCCCGTCCTGGGCTTTTGCCTACAAAAATTCCATAAGGACGAGGATTTCTCCCAGACCAAAGCTGCCCCCTCCTCCAAACCTGGCTGCCATCGGAGGCCCAAACGTGCCCTACAAAATGACATCTGCCAAGTGGGCTCTTGAGTTTGGCTTCTTGGGGAAAAGTGCCTCCTTTCAAAGCCAACTTGACTAACTAGCCTGCGGCCCGTGCTGGGCTTTAGACTACAAAAATTCCATAAGGACGAGGATTTCTCCCAGACCAAAGCTGCCCCCTCCTCCAAACCTGGCTGCCATCGGAGGACCAAACGCGCCCCACAAAATGACATCTGCATTGAGGGTTCTTGAGTTTGGCTTCTTGGGGAAAAGTGCCTCCTTTCGGAGTCAACTTGCCTGCGGCCCATGCAGGGCTTTTGCCTACAAAAATTCCAGAAGGACGAGGATTTCTCCCAGGCCAAAGCTGCCCCCTCCTCCAAACCTGGCTGCCATCGGAGGCCCAAACGTCCCCTACAAAATGACACCTGCCAAGTGGGCTCTTGAGTTTGGCTTCTTGGGTGGAAGTGCCTATTTTCAAAGCCAACTTGCCTGCGGCCCGTGCTGGGCTTTAGACTACAAAAATTCCATAAGGACGAGGATTTCTCCCAGACCAAAGCTGCCCCCTCCTCCAAACCTGGCTGCCATCGGAGGCCCAAACGTGCCCTACAAAATGACATCTGCCAAGTGGGCTCTTGAGTTTGGCTTCTTGGGGAAAAGTGCCCCCATTCAAAGCCTACTTGCCTAACTAGCCTGCGGCCCGTGCTGGGCTTTAGACTACAAAAATTCCATAAGGACGAGGATTTCTCCCAGACCAAAGCTGCCCCCTCCTCCAAACCTGGCTGCCATCGGAGGACCAAACGCGCCACACAAAATGACAACTGCCAAGTGGGCTCTTGAGTTTGGCTTCTTGGGGAAAAGTGACTCCTTTCAAAACCAACTTGCCTGCGTCCCGTCCCGGGCTTTTGCTAAAAAAATTCCATAAGGACGAGGATTCCTCCCAGACCAAAGCTGCCCCCTCCTCCAAACCTGGCTGCCATCGGTGGCCCAAACGCGCCCTACAAAATGACATCTGCCAAGTGGGCTCCTGAGTTTGGCTTCTTGGGGAAAAGTGCTTCCTTTCGGAGCCAAAATGCCAAACTTGCCTGCGGCCCGTCCTGGGCTTTTGAGTACAAAAATTCCAGAAGGACGAGGATTTCTCCCAGACCAAAGCTGCCCCCTCCTCCAAACCTGGCTGCCATCAGAGGCCCAAACGCGCCCTACAAAAGGACATCTGCATTGTGGGTTCTTGAGTTTGGCTTCTTGGGGAAAAGTGCCTCCTTTCAAAGCCAACTTGCCTAACTTGCCTGCGGCCCGTCCTGGGCTTTTGCCTACAAAAATTCCATAAGGACAAGGATTTCTCCCAGACCAAAGCTGCCCCCTCCTCCAAACCTGGCTGCCATCGGAGGCCCAAACGCGCCCTACAAAATGACATCTGCCAAGTGGGCTCTTGAGTTTGGCTTCTTGGGGAAAAGTGCCTCCTTTCAAAGCCAACTTGCCTGCAGCCCGTGCTGGGCTTTAGACTACAAAAATTCCATAAGGACGAGGATTTCTCCCAGACCAAAGCTGCCCCCTCCTCCAAACCTGGCTGCCATTGGAGGCCCAAACGTGCCCTACAAAATGACATCTGCCAAGTGGGCTCTTGAGTTTGGCTTCTTGGGGAAAAGTGCCTCCTTTCAAAGCCAACTTGCCTGCGGCCCGTGCTGGGCTTTTGCCTCCAAAAATTCCATAAGGACGAGGATTTCTCCCAGACCAAAGCTGCCCCCTCCTCCAAACCTGGCTGCCATCGGAGGCCCAAACGCGCCCTACAAAATGACATCTGCCAACTGGGCTCTTGAGTTTGGCTTCTTGGGTGGAAGTACCTCCTTTCAAAGCCAACTTGCCTGCGGCCCATGCGGGGTTTCTGCCTACAAAAATTCCATAAGGACGAGGATTTCTCCCAGACCAAAGCTGCCCCCTCCTCCAAACCTGGCTGCCATCGGAGGCCCAAACGCGCCCTACAAAATGACACCTGCCAAGTGGGCTCTTGAGTTTGGCTTCTTGGGGAAAAGTGCCTCCTTTCAAAGCCAACTTGCCTAACTTGCCTGCGGCCCATGCGGGGTTTTTGCCTACAAAAATTCCATAAGGACGAGGATTTCTCCCAGACCAAAGGTGCCCCCTCCTCCAAACCTGGCTGCCATCGGAGGCCCAAACGCGCCCTACAAAATGACACCTGCCAAGTGGGCTCTTGAGTTTGGCTTCTTGGGGAAAAGTGACTCCTTTCAAAACCAACTTGCCTGCGTCCCGTCCCGGGCTTTTGCTAAAAAAATTCCATAAGGACGAGGATTCCTCCCAGACCAAAGCTGCCCCCTCCTCCAAACCTGGCTGCCATCGGAGGCCCAAACGCGCCCTACAAAATGACATCTGCCAAGTGGGCTCTTGAGTTTGGCTTTCTGGGGAAAAGTGCCTCCTTTCGGAGTCATCTTGCCTGCGGCCCGTCCTGGGCTTTTGCCTACAAAAATTCCATAAGGACGAGGATTTCTCCCAGACCAAAGCTGCCCCCTCCTCCAAACCTGGCTGTCATCGGAGGCCCAAACGCGCCCTACAAAATGACATCTGCCAAGTGGGCTCTTGAGTTTGGCTTCTTGGGTGGAAGTACCTCCTTTCAAAGCCAACTTGCCTGCGGCCCGTCCTGGGCTTTTGCCTACAAAAATTCCATAAGGACGAGGATTTCTCCCAGACAAAACCTGCCCCCTCCTCCAAACCTGGCTGCCATCGGAGGCCCAAACGCGCCCTACAAAATGACATCTGCCAAGTGGGTTCTTGAGTTTGGCTTCTTGGGGAAAAGTGCCTCCTTTCAAAGCCAATTTGTGTAACTTGCCTGCGGCCCGTCCTGGGCTTTTGCCTCCAAAAATTCCAGAAGGACGAGGATTTCTCCCAGACCAAAGCTGCCCCCTCCTCCAAACCTGGCTGCCATCGGAGGCCCAAACGCGCCCTACAAAATGACACCTGCCAAGTGGGCTCTTGAGTTTGGCTTCTTGGGGAAAAGTGCCTCCTTTCGGAGCCAACTTGCCTAACTTGCCTGCGGCCCGTCCTGGGCTTTTGCCTCCAAAAATTCCAGAAGGACGAGGATTTCTCCCAGACCAAAGCTGCCCCCTCCTCCAAACCTGGCTGCCATCGGAGGCCCAAACGTGCCCTACAAAATGACATCTGCCAAGTGGGCTCTTGAGTTTGGCTTCTTGGGGAAAAGTGCCTCCTTTCAAAGCCAACTTGCCTAACTAGCCTGCGGCCCGTGCTGGGCTTTAGACTACAAAAATTCCATAAGGACGAGGATTTCTCCCAGACCAAAGCTGCCCCCTCCTCCAAACCTGGCTGCCATCGGAGGACCAAACGCGCCCCACAAAATGACATCTGCATTGAGGGTTCTTGAGTTTGGCTTCCTGGGGAAAAGTGCCTCCTTTCGGAGTCAACTTGCCTGCGGCCCATGCAGGGCTTTTGCCTACAAAAATTCCAGAAGGACGAGGATTTCTCCCAGACCAAAGCTGCCCCCTCCTCCAAACCTGGCTGCCATCGGAGGCCCAAACGTCCCCTACAAAATGACACCTGCCAAGTGGGCTCTTGAGTTTGGCTTCTTGGGTGGAAGTGCCTATTTTCAAAGCCAACTTGCCTGCGGCCCGTGCTGGGCTTTAGACTACAAAAATTCCATAAGGACGAGGATTTCTCCCAGACCAAAGCTGCCCCCTCCTCCAAACCTGGCTGCCATCGGAGGCCCAAACGCGCCCTACAAAATGACACCTGCCAAGTGGGCTCTTGAGTTTGGCTTCTTGGGGAAAAGTGCCTCCTTTCGGAGCCAACTTGCCTAACTTGCCTGCGGCCCGTCCTGGGCTTTTGCCTCCAAAAATTCCAGAAGGACGAGGATTTCTCCCAGACCAAAGCTGCCCCCTCCTCCAAACCTGGCTGCCATCGGAGGCCCAAACGTGCCCTACAAAATGACACCTGCCAAGTGGGCTCTTGAGTTTGGCTTCTTGGGGAAAAGTGCCTCCTTTCGGAGTCAACTTGCCTGCGGCCCATGCAGGGCTTTTGCCTACAAAAATTCCAGAAGGACGAGGATTCCTCCCAGACCAAAGCTGCCCCCTCCTCCAAACCTGGCTGTCATCGGAGGCCCAAACGCGCCCTACAAAATGACATCTGCCAAGTGGGCTCTTGAGTTTGGCTTTCTGGGGAAAAGTGCCTCCTTTCGGAGTCAACTTGCCTGCGGCCCCTGCAGGGCTTTTGCCTACAAAAATTCCAGAAGGACGAGGATTTCTCCCAGACCAAAGCTGCCCCCTCCTCCAAACCTGGCTGCCATCGGAGGCCCAAACGTGCCCTACAAAATGACATCTGCCAAGTGGGCTCTTGAGTTTGGCTTCTTGGGTGGAAGTGCCTCCTTTCAAAGCCAACTTGCCTGCGGCCCATCCTGGGCTTTTGCCTACAAAAATTCCATAAGGACGAGGATTTCTCCCAGACCAAAGCTGCCCCCTCCTCCAAACCTGGCTGCCATCGGAGGCCCAAACGCGCCCTACAAAATGACATCTGCCAAGTGGGCTCTTGAGTTTGGCTTCTTGGGGAAAAGTGCCTCCTTTCGGAGCCAACTTGCCTAACTTGCCTGCGGCCCGTCCTGGGCTTTTGCCTACAAAAATTCCATAAGGACGAGGATTTCTCCCAGACCAAAGCTGCCCCCTCCTCCAAACCTGGCTGCCATCGGAGGCCCAAACGTGCCCTACAAAATGACACCTGCCAAGTGGGCTCTTGAGTTTGGCTTCTTGGGGAAAAGTGCCTCCTTTCAAAGCCAACTTGCCTGCAGCCCGTGCTGGGCTTTAGACTACAAAAATTCCATAAGGACGAGGATTTCTCCCAGACCAAAGCTGCCCCCTCCTCCAAACCTGGCTGCCATTGGAGGCCCAAACGCGCCCTACAAAATGACACCTGCCAAGTGGGCTCTTGAGTTTGGCTTCTTAGGGAAAAGTGCCTCCTTTCGAAGCCAACTTGCCTAACTAGCCTGCGTCCCGTGCTGGGCTTTTGCCTACAAAAATTCCATAAGGACGAGGATTCCTCCCAGACCAAAGCTGCCCCCTCCTCAAAACCTGGCTGCCATCGGAGGCCCAAACGCGCCCTACAAAATGACATCTGCCAAGTGGGCTCTTGAGTTTGGCTTCTTGGGGAAAAGTGCCTCCTTTCGGAGCCAACTTGCCTAACTTGCCTGCGGTCCGTCCTGGGCTTTTGAGTACAAAAATTCCAGAAGGACGAGGATTTCTCCCAGACCAAAGCTGCCCCCTCCTCCAAACCTGGCTGCCATCGGAGGCCCAAACGCGCCCCACAAAATGACACCTGCATTGAGGGTTCTTGAGTTTGGCTTCCTGGGGAAAAGTGCCTCCTTTCGGAGTCAACTTGCCTGCGGCCCCTGCAGGGCTTTTGCCTACAAAAATTCCAGAAGGACGAGGATTTCTCCCAGACAAAACCTGCCCCCTCCTCCAAACCTGGCTGCCATCGGAGGCCCAAACGTGCCCTACAAAATGACACCTGCCAAGTGGGCTCTTGAGTTTGGCTTCTTGGGGAAAAGTGCCTCCTTTCAAAGCCAACTTGCCTGCAGCCCGTGCTGGGCTTTAGACTACAAAAATTCCATAAGGACGAGGATTTCTCCCAGACCAAAGCTGCCCCCTCCTCCAAACCTGGCTGCCATCGGAGGCCCAAACGCGCCCTACAAAATGACACCTGCCAAGTGGGCTCTTGAGTTTGGCTTCTTAGGGAAAAGTGCCTCCTTTCGAAGCCAACTTGCCTAACTAGCCTGCGGCCCGTGCTGGGCTTTTGCCTACAAAAATTCCAGAAGGACGAGGATTTCTCCCAGACCAAAGCTGCCCCCTCCTCCAAACCTGGCTGCCATCGGAGGCCCAAACGCGCCCTACAAAATGACATCTGCATTGTGGGTTCTTGAGTTTGGCTTCTTGGGGAAAAGTGCCTCCTTTCAAAGCCAACTTGCCTAACTTGCCTGCGGCCCATGCGGGGTTTCTGCCTACAAAAATTCCATAAGGACGAGGATTTCTCCCAGACCAAAGCTGCCCCCTCCTCCAAACCTGGCTGCCATCGGAGGCCCAAACGCGCCCTACAAAATGACACCTGCCAAGTGGGCTCTTGAGTTTGGCTTCTTGGGGAAAAGTGACTCCTTTCAAAACCAACTTGCCTGCGTCCGGTCCCGGGCTTTTGCTACAAAAATTCCATAAGGACGAGGATTCCTCCCAGACCAAAGCTGCCCCCTCCTCCAAACCTGGCTGCCATCGGAGGCCCAAACGCGCCCTACAAAATGACATCTGCCAAGTGGGCTCTTGAGTTTGGCTTTCTGGGGAAAAGTGCCTCCTTTCGGAGTCAACTTGCCTGCGGCCCATGCAGGGCTTTTGCCGACAAAAATTCCAGAAGGACGAGGATTTCTCCCAGACCAAAGCTGCCCCCTCCTCCAAACCTGGCTGCCATCGGAGGCCCAAACGTGCCCTACAAAATGACACCTGCCAAGTGGGCTCTTGAGTTTGGCTTCTTGGGTGGAAGTGCCTCCTTTCAAAGCCAACTTGCCTAACTAGCCTGCGGCCCGTGCTGGGCTTTAGACTACAAAAATTCCATAAGGACGAGGATTTCTCCCAGACCAAAGCTGCCCCCTCCTCCAAACCTGGCTGCCATCAGAGGCCCAAACGCGCCCCACAAAATGACATCTGCCAAGTGGGCTCTTGAGTTTGGCTTCTTGCGGAAAAGTGCCTCCTTTCGGAGCCAACTTGCCTAACTTGCCTGCGGCCCGTCCTGGGCTTTTGCCTCCAAAAATTCCAGAAGGACGAGGATTTCTCCCAGACCAAAGCTGCCCCCTCCTCCAAACCTGGCTGCCATCGGAGGCCCAAACGCGCCCTACAAAATGACATCTGCCAAGTGGGCTCTTGAGTTTGGCTTCTTGGGGAAAAGTGCCTCCTTTCGGAGCCAACTTGCCTAACTTGCCTGCGGCCCGTCCTGGGCTTTTGCCTCCAAAAATTCCAGAAGGACGAGGATTTCTCCCAGACCAAAGCTGCCCCCTCCTCCAAACCTGGCTGCCATCGGAGGCCCAAACGCGCCCTACAAAATGACATCTGCATTGTGGGTTCTTGAGTTTGGCTTCTTGGGGAAAAGTGCCTCCTTTCAAAGCCAACTTGCCTAACTTGCCTGCGGCCCATGCGGGGTTTTTGCCTACAAAAATTCCATAAGGACGAGGATTTCTCCCAGACCAAAGCTGCCCCCTCCTCCAAACCTGGCTGTCATCGGAGGCCCAAACGCGCCCTACAAAATGACACCTGCCAAGTGGGCTCTTGAGTTTGGCTTCTTGGGGAAAAGTGACTCCTTTCAAAACCAACTTGCCTGCAGCCCGTCCCGGGCTTTCGCTACAAAAATTCCATAAGGACGAGGATTCCTCCCAGACCAAAGCTGCCCCCTCCTCCAAACCTGGCTGCCATCGGAGGCCCAAACGCGCCCTACAAAATGACATCTGCCAAGTGGGCTCTTGAGTTTGGCTTTCTGGGGAAAAGTGCCTCCTTTCGGAGTCAACTTGCCTGCGGCCCATGCAGGGCTTTTGCCGACAAATATTCCATAAGGACGAGGATTTCTCCCAGACCAAAGCTGCCCCCTCCTCCAAACCTGGCTGCCATCGGAGGCCCAAACGTGCCCTACAAAATGACACCTGCCAAGTGGGCTCTTGAGTTTGGCTTCTTGGGTGGAAGTGCCTCCTTTCAAAGCCAACTTGCCTGCGGCCCGTCCTGGGCTTTTGCCTACAAAAATTCCATAAGGACGAGGATTTCTCCCAGACCAAAGCTGCCCCCTCCTCCAAACCTGGCTGCCATTGGAGGCCCAAACGCGCCCTACAAAATGACATCTGCCAAGTGGGCTCTTGAGTTTGGCTTCTTGGGGGAAAGTGCCTCCTTTCAAAGCCAACTTGCCTAACTAGACTGCGGCCCGTGCTGGGCTTCAGACTACAAAAATTCCATAAGGACGAGGATTTCTCCCAGACCAAAGCTGCCCCCTCCTCCAAACCTGGCTGCCATCGGAGGACCAAACGCGCCCCAGAAAATGACATCTGCATTGAGGGTTCTTGAGTTTGGCTTCCTGGGGAAAAGTGCCTCCTTTCGGAGTCAACTTGCCTGCGGCCCATGCAGGGCTTTTGCCTACAAAAATTCCAGAAGGACGAGGATTTCTCCCAGACCAAAGCTGCCCCCTCCTCCAAACCTGGCTGCCATCGGAGGCCCAAACGTGCCCTACAAAATGACACCTGCCAAGTGGGCTCTTGAGTTTGGCTTCTTGGGTGGAAGTGCCTATTTTCAAAGCCAACTTGCCTGCGGCCTGTGCTGGGCTTTAGACTACAAAAATTCCATAAGGACGAGGATTTCTCCCAGACCAAAGCTGCCCCCTCCTCCAAACCTGGCTGCCATCGGAGGCCCAAACGCGCCCTACAAAATGACATCTGCCAAGTGGGCTCTTGAGTTTGGCTTCTTGCGGAAAAGTGCCTCCTTTCGGAGCCAACTTGCCTAACTTGCCTGCGGCCCGTCCTGGGCTTTTGCCTACAAAAATTCCAGAAGGACGAGGATTTCTCCCAGGCCAAAGCTGCCCCCTCCTCCAAACCTGGCTGCCATCGGAGGCCCAAACGTGCCCTACAAAATGACACCTGCCAAGTGGGCTCTTGAGTTTGGCTTCTTGGGTGGAAGTGCCTCCTTTCAAAGCCAACTTGCCTGCGGCCCGTGCTGGGCTTTAGACTACAAAAATTCCATAAGGACGAGGATTTCTCCCAGACCAAAGCTGCCCCCTCCTCCAAACCTGGCTGCCATCGGAGGACCAAACGCGCCCCAGAAAATGACATCTGCATTGAGGGTTCTTGAGTTTGGCTTCCTGGGGAAAAGTGCCTCCTTTCGGAGTCAACTTGCCTGCGGCCCATGCAGGGCTTTTGCCTCCAAAAATTCCATAAGGACGAGGATTTCTCCCAGACCAAAGCTGCCCCCTCCTCCAAACCTGGCTGCCATCGGAGCCCCAAACGCGCCCTACAAAATGACATCTGCCAAGTGGGCTCTTGAGTTTGGCTTCTTGGGGAAAAGTGCCTCCTTTCGGAGCCAACTTGCCTAACTTGCCTGCGGCCCGTCCTGGGCTTTTGCCTCCAAAAATTCCAGAAGGACGAGGATTTCTCCCAGACCAAAGCTGCCCCCTCCTCCAAACCTGGCTGCCATCGGAGGCCCAAACGCGCCCTACAAAATGACATCTGCATTGTGGGTTCTTGAGTTTGGCTTCTTGGGGAAAAGTGCCTCCTTTCAAAGCCAACTTGCCTAACTTGCCTGCGGCCCATGCGGGGTTTCTGCCTACAAAAATTCCATAAGGACGAGGATTTCTCCCAGACCAAAGCTGCCCCCTCCTCCAAACCTGGCTGCCATCGGAGGCCCAAACGCGCCCTACAAAATGACACCTGCCAAGTGGGCTCTTGAGTTTGGCTTCTTGGGGAAAAGTGACTCCTTTCAAAACCAACTTGCCTGCGTCCCGTCCCGGGCTTTTTCTACAAAAATTCCATAAGGACGAGGATTCCTCCCAGACCAAAGCTGCCCCCTCCTCCAAACCTGGCTGCCATCGGAGGCCCAAACACGCCCTACAAAATGACATCTGCCAAGTGGGCTCTTGAGTTTGGCTTCTTGGGGAAAAGTGCCTCCTTTCGGAGCCAACTTGCCTAACTTGCCTGCGGCCCGTCCTGGGCTTTTGCCTCCAAAAATTCCAGAAGGACGAGGATTTCTCCCAGACCAAAGCTGCCCCCTCCTCCAAACCTGGCTGCCATCGGAGGCCCAAACGTGCCCTACAAAATGACACCTGCCAAGTGGGCTCTTGAGTTTGGCTTCTTGGGGAAAAGTGACTCCTTTCAAAACAAACTTGCCTGCGTCCCGTTCCGGGCTTTTGCTAAAAAAATTCCATAAGGACGAGGATTCCTCCCAGACCAAAGCTGCCCCCTCCTCCAAACCTGGCTGCCATCGGAGGCCCAAACGCGCCCTACAAAATGACATCTGCCAAGTGGGCTCTTGAGTTTGGCTTTCTGGGGAAAAGTGCCTCCTTTCGGAGTCAACTTGCCTGCGGCCCATGCAGGGCTTTTGCCTACAAAAATTCCATAAGGACGAGGATTTCTCCCAGACCAAAGCTGCCCCCTCCTCCAAACCTGGCTGTCATCGGAGGCCCAAACGCGCCCTACAAAATGACATCTGCCAAGTGGGCTCTTGAGTTTGGCTTCTTGGGTGGAAGTACCTCCTTTCAAAGCCAACTTGCCTGCGGCCCGTCCTGGGCTTTTGCCTACAAAAATTCCATAAGGACGAGGATTTCTCCCAGACAAAAGCTGCCCCCTCCTCCAAACCTGGCTGCCATTGGAGGCCCAAACGCGCCCTACAAAATGACATCTGCCAAGTGGGCTCTTGAGTTTGGCTTCTTGGGGAAAAGTGCCTCCTTTCGGAGCCAACTTGCCTAACTTGCCTGCGGCCCGTCCTGGGCTTTTGCCTCCAAAAATTCCAGAAGGACGAGGATTTCTCCCAGACCAAAGCTGCCCCCTCCTCCAAACCTGGCTGCCATCGGAGGCCCAAACGCGCCCCACAAAATGACACCTGCATTGAGGGTTCTTGAGTTTGGCTTCCTGGGGAAAAGTGCCTCCTTTCGGAGTCAACTTGCCTGCGGCCCATGCAGGGCTTTTGCCTACAAAAATTCCAGAAGGACGAGGATTTCTCCCAGACCAAAGCTGCCCCCTCCTCCAAACCTGGCTGCCATCGGAGGCCCAAACGTGCCCTACAAAATGACACCTGCCAAGTGGGCTCTTGAGTTTGGCTTCTTGGGTGGAAGTGCCTCCTTTCAAAGCCAACTTGCCTGCGGCCCGTCCTGGGCTTTTGCCTACAAAAATTCCATAAGGACGAGGATTTCTCCCAGACCAAAGCTGCCCCCTCCTCCAAACCTGGCTGCCATCGGAGGCCCAAACGCGCCCTACAAAATGACATCTGCCAAGTGGGCTCTTGAGTTTGGCTTCTTGGGGAAAAGTGCCTCCTTTCAAAGCCAACTTGCCTAACTAGCCTGCGGCCCGTGCTGGGCTTTAGACTACAAAAATTCCATAAGGACGAGGATTTCTCCCAGACCAAAGCTGCCCCCTCCTCCAAACCTGGCTGCCATCGGAGGACCAAACGCGCCCCACAAAATGACATCTGCATTGAGGGTTCTTGAGTTTGGCTTCTTGGGGAAAAGTGCCTCCTTTCGGAGTCAACTTGCCTGCGGCCCATGCAGGGCTTTTGCCTACAAAAATTCCATAAGGACGAGGATTTCTCCCAGACCAAAGCTGCCCCCTCCTCCAAACCTGGCTGCCATCGGAGGCCCAAACGCGCCCTACAAAATGACACCTGCCAAGTGGGCTCTTGAGTTTGGCTTCTTGGGGAAAAGTGACTCCTTTCAAAACCAACTTGCCTGCGTCCCGTCCCGGGCTTTTGCTACAAAAATTCCATAAGGACGAGGATTCCTCCCAGACCAAAGCTGCCCCCTCCTCCAAACCTGGCTGCCATCGGAGGCCCAAACGCGCCCTACAAAATGACATCTGCCAAGTGGGCTCTTGAGTTTGGCTTTCTGGGGAAAAGTGCCTCCTTTCGGAGTCAACTTGCCTGCGGCCCATGCAGGGCTTTTGCCGACAAAAATTCCATAAGGACGAGGATTTCTCCCAGACCAAAGCTGCCCCCTCCTCCAAACCTGGCTGCCATCGGAGGCCCAAACGTGCCCTACAAAATGACACCTGCCAAGTGGGCTCTTGAGTTTGGCTTCTTGGGTGGAAGTGCCTCCTTTCAAAGCCAACTTGCCTGCGGCCCGTGCTGGGCTTTAGACTACAAAAATTCCATAAGGACGAGGATTTCTCCCAGACCAAAGCTGCCCCCTCCTCCAAACCTGGCTGCCATCGGAGGCCCAAACGCGGCCTACAAAATGACATCTGCCAAGTGGGCTCTTGAGTTTGGCTTCTTGGGGAAAAGTGCCTCCTTTCGGAGCCAACTTGCCTAACTTGCCTGCGGCCCGTCCTGGGCTTTTGCCTCCAAAAATTCCAGAAGGACGAGGATTTCTCCCAGACCAAAGCTGCCCCCTCCTCCAAACCTGGCTGCCATCGGAGGCCCAAACGTGCCCTACAAAATGACACCTGCCAAGTGGGCTCTTGAGTTTGGCTTCTTGGGGAAAAGTGCCTCCTTTCGGAGTCAACTTGCCTGCGGCCCATGCAGGGCTTTTGCCTACAAAAATTCCAGAAGGACGAGGATTCCTCCCAGACCAAAGCTGCCCCCTCCTCCAAACCTGGCTGTCATCGGAGGCCCAAACGCGCCCTACAAAATGACATCTGCCAAGTGGGCTCTTGAGTTTGGCTTTCTGGGGAAAAGTGCCTCCTTTCGGAGTCAACTTGCCTGCGGCCCCTGCAGGGCTTTTGCCTACAAAAATTCCATAAGGACGAGGATTTCTCCCAGACCAAAGCTGCCCCCTCCTCCAAACCTGGCTGCCATCGGAGGCCCAAACGTGCCCTACAAAATGACATCTGCCAAGTGGGCTCTTGAGTTTGGCTTCTTGGGTGGAAGTGCCTCCTTTCAAAGCCAACTTGCCTGCGGCCCGTCCTGGGCTTTTGCCTACAAAAATTCCATAAGGACGAGGATTTCTCCCAGACCAAAGCTGCCCCCTCCTCCAAACCTGGCTGCCATCGGAGGCCCAAACGCGCCCTACAAAATGACATCTGCCAAGTGGGCTCTTGAGTTTGGCTTCTTGCGGAAAAGTGCCTCCTTTCAAAGCCAACTTGCCTAACTTGCCTGCGGCCCGTCCTGGGCTTTTGCCTACAAAAATTCCATAAGGACGAGGATTTCTCCCAGACCAAAGCTGCCCCCTCCTCCAAACCTGGCTGCCATCGGAGGCCCAAACGTGCCCTACAAAATGACACCTGCCAAGTGGGCTCTTGAGTTTGGCTTCTTGGGGAAAAGTGCCTCCTTTCAAAGCCAACTTGCCTGCAGCCCGTGCTGGGCTTTAGACTACAAAAATTCCATAAGGACGAGGATTTCTCCCAGACCAAAGCTGCCCCCTCCTCCAAACCTGGCTGCCATTGGAGGCCCAAACGCGCCCTACAAAATGACACCTGCCAAGTGGGCTCTTGAGTTTGGCTTCTTAGGGAAAAGTGCCTCCTTTCGAAGCCAACTTGCCTAACTAGCCTGCGTCCCATGCGGGGTTTTTGCCTACAAAAATTCCATAAGGACGAGGATTCCTCCCAGACCAAAGCTGCCCCCTCCTCCAAACCTGGCTGCCATCGGAGGTCCAAACACGCCCTACAAAATGACATC
This sequence comes from Cinclus cinclus, assembly GCF_963662255.1. NCBI lineage: Eukaryota > Metazoa > Chordata > Aves > Passeriformes > Cinclidae > Cinclus > Cinclus cinclus. The sequence goes on along the minus strand of NW_026912167.1, from coordinate 26,974 downwards.
TGCCAAGTGGGCTCTTGAGTTTGGCTTTCTGGGGAAAAGTGCCTCCTTTCGGAGTCAACTTGCCTGCGGCCCATGCAGGGCTTTTGACTACAAAAATTCCATAAGGACGAGGATTTCTCCCAGACCAAAGCTGCCCCCTCCTCCAAACCTGGCTGCCATCGGAGGCCCAAACGCGCCCCACAAAATGACACCTGCATTGAGGGTTCTTGAGTTTGGCTTCCTGGGGAAAAGTGCCTCCTTTCGGAGTCAACTTGCCTGCGGCCCCTGCAGGGCTTTTGCCTACAAAAATTCCAGAAGGACGAGGATTTCTCCCAGACAAAACCTGCCCCCTCCTCCAAACCTGGCTGCCATCGGAGGCCCAAACGTGCCCTACAAAATGACACCTGCCAAGTGGGCTCTTGAGTTTGGCTTCTTGGGGAAAAGTGCCTCCTTTCAAAGCCAACTTGCCTGCAGCCCGTGCTGGGCTTTAGACTACAAAAATTCCATAAGGACGAGGATTTCTCCCAGACCAAAGCTGCCCCCTCCTCCAAACCTGGCTGCCATCGGAGGCCCAAACGCGCCCTACAAAATGACACCTGCCAAGTGGGCTCTTGAGTTTGGCTTCTTAGGGAAAAGTGCCTCCTTTCGAAGCCAACTTGCCTAACTAGCCTGCGGCCCGTGCTGGGCTTTTGCCTACAAAAATTCCAGAAGGACGAGGATTTCTCCCAGACCAAAGCTGCCCCCTCCTCCAAACCTGGCTGCCATCGGAGGCCCAAACGCGCCCTACAAAATGACATCTGCATTGTGGGTTCTTGAGTTTGGCTTCTTGGGGAAAAGTGCCTCCTTTCAAAGCCAACTTGCCTAACTTGCCTGCGGCCCATGCGGGGTTTCTGCCTACAAAAATTCCATAAGGACGAGGATTTCTCCCAGACCAAAGCTGCCCCCTCCTCCAAACCTGGCTGCCATCGGAGGCCCAAACGCGCCCTACAAAATGACACCTGCCAAGTGGGCTCTTGAGTTTGGCTTCTTGGGGAAAAGTGACTCCTTTCAAAACCAACTTGCCTGCGTCCGGTCCCGGGCTTTTGCTACAAAAATTCCATAAGGACAAGGATTCCTCCCAGACCAAAGCTGCCCCCTCCTCCAAACCTGGCTGTCATCGGAGGCCCAAACGCGCCCTACAAAATGACATCTGCCAAGTGGGCTCTTGAGTTTGGCTTTCTGGGGAAAAGTGCCTCCTTTCGGAGTCAACTTGCCTGCGGCCCATGCAGGGCTTTTGCCGACAAAAATTCCATAAGGACGAGGATTTCTCCCAGACCAAAGCTGCCCCCTCCTCCAAACCTGGCTGCCATCGGAGGCCCAAACGTGCCCTACAAAATGACACCTGCCAAGTGGGCTCTTGAGTTTGGCTTCTTGGGTGGAAGTGCCTCCTTTCAAAGCCAACTTGCCTAACTAGCCTGCGGCCCGTGCTGGGCTTTAGACTACAAAAATTCCATAAGGACGAGGATTTCTCCCAGACCAAAGCTGCCCCCTCCTCCAAACCTGGCTGCCATCGGAGGCCCAAACGCGCCCCACAAAATGACATCTGCCAAGTGGGCTCTTGAGTTTGGCTTCTTGCGGAAAAGTGCCTCCTTTCGGAGCCAACTTGCCTAACTTGCCTGCGGCCCGTGCTGGGCTTTAGACTACAAAAATTCCATAAGGACGAGGATTTCTCCCAGACCAAAGCTGCCCCCTCCTCCAAACCTGGCTGCCATCGGAGGCCCAAACGCGCCCCACAAAATGACATCTGCATTGAGGGTTCTTGAGTTTGGCTTCTTGGGGAAAAGTGCCTCCTTTCAAAGCCAACTTGCCTAACTTGCCTGCGGCCCATGCGGGGTTTTTGCCTACAAAAATTCCATAAGGACGAGGATTTCTCCCAGACCAAAGCTGCCCCCTCCTCCAAACCTGGCTGCCATCGGAGGCCCAAAGGTGCCCTACAAAATGACACCTGCCAAGTGGGCTCTTGAGTTTGGCTTCTTGGGGAAAAGTGACTCCTTTCAAAACCAACTTGCCTGCAGCCCGTCCCGGGCTTTCGCTACAAAAATTCCATAAGGACGAGGATTCCTCCCAGACCAAAGCTGCCCCCTCCTCCAAACCTGGCTGCCATCGGAGGCCCAAACGCGCCCTACAAAATGACATCTGCCAAGTGGGCTCTTGAGTTTGGCTTTCTGGGGAAAAGTGCCTCCTTTCGGAGTCAACTTGCCTGCGGCCCATGCAGGGCTTTTGCCGACAAATATTCCATAAGGACGAGGATTTCTCCCAGACCAAAGCTGCCCCCTCCTCCAAACCTGGCTGCCATCGGAGGCCCAAACGTGCCCTACAAAATGACACCTGCCAAGTGGGCTCTTGAGTTTGGCTTCTTGGGTGGAAGTGCCTCCTTTCAAAGCCAACTTGCCTGCGGCCCGTCCTGGGCTTTTGCCTACAAAAATTCCATAAGGATGAGGATTTCTCCCAGACCAAAGCTGCCCCCTCCTCCAAACCTGGCTGCCATTGGAGGCCCAAACGCGCCCTACAAAATGACATCTGCCAAGTGGGCTCTTGAGTTTGGCTTCTTGGGGGAAAGTGCCTCCTTTCAAAGCCAACTTGCCTAACTAGACTGCGGCCCGTGCTGGGCTTCAGACTACAAAAATTCCATAAGGACGAGGATTTCTCCCAGACCAAAGCTGCCCCCTCCTCCAAACCTGGCTGCCATCGGAGGACCAAACGCGCCCCAGAAAATGACATCTGCATTGAGGGTTCTTGAGTTTGGCTTCCTGGGGAAAAGTGCCTCCTTTCGGAGTCAACTTGCCTGCGGCCCATGCAGGGCTTTTGCCTACAAAAATTCCAGAAGGACGAGGATTTCTCCCAGACCAAAGCTGCCCCCTCCTCCAAACCTGGCTGCCATCGGAGGCCCAAACGTGCCCTACAAAATGACACCTGCCAAGTGGGCTCTTGAGTTTGGCTTCTTGGGTGGAAGTGCCTATTTTCAAAGCCAACTTGCCTGCGGCCTGTGCTGGGCTTTAGACTACAAAAATTCCATAAGGACGAGGATTTCTCCCAGACCAAAGCTGCCCCCTCCTCCAAACCTGGCTGCCATCGGAGGCCCAAACGCGCCCTACAAAATGACATCTGCCAAGTGGGCTCTTGAGTTTGGCTTCTTGGGGAAAAGTGCCTCCTTTCGGAGCCAACTTGCCTAACTTGCCTGCGGCCCGTCCTGGGCTTTTGCCTACAAAAATTCCAGAAGGACGAGGATTTCTCCCAGGCCAAAGCTGCCCCCTCCTCCAAACCTGGCTGCCATCGGAGGCCCAAACGTGCCCTACAAAATGACACCTGCCAAGTGGGCTCTTGAGTTTGGCTTCTTGGGTGGAAGTGCCTCCTTTCAAAGCCAACTTGCCTGCGGCCCGTGCTGGGCTTTAGACTACAAAAATTCCATAAGGACGAGGATTTCTCCCAGACCAAAGCTGCCCCCTCCTCCAAACCTGGCTGCCATCGGAGGACCAAACGCGCCCCAGAAAATGACATCTGCATTGAGGGTTCTTGAGTTTGGCTTCCTGGGGAAAAGTGCCTCCTTTCGGAGTCAACTTGCCTGCGGCCCATGCAGGGCTTTTGCCTACAAAAATTCCATAAGGACGAGGATTTCTCCCAGACCAAAGCTGCCCCCTCCTCCAAACCTGGCTGCCATCGGAGGCCCAAACTTGCCCTACAAAATGACACCTGCCAAGTGGGCTCTTGAGTTTGGCTTCTTGGGTGGAAGTGCCTATTTTCAAAGCCAACTTGCCTGCGGCCTGTGCTGGGCTTTAGACTACAAAAATTCCATAAGGACGAGGATTTCTCCCAGACCAAAGCTGCCCCCTCCTCCAAACCTGGCTGCCATCGGAGGCCCAAACGCGCCCTACAAAATGACATCTGCCAAGTGGGCTCTTGAGTTTGGCTTCTTGGGGAAAAGTGCCTCCTTTCGGAGCCAACTTGCCTAACTTGCCTGCGGCCCGTCCTGGGCTTTTGCCTCCAAAAATTCCAGAAGGACGAGGATTTCTCCCAGACCAAAGCTGCCCCCTCCTCCAAACCTGGCTGCCATCGGAGGCCCAAACGCGCCCTACAAAATGACATCTGCATTGTGGGTTCTTGAGTTTGGCTTCTTGGGGAAAAGTGCCTCCTTTCAAAGCCAACTTGCCTAACTTGCCTGCGGCCCATGCGGGGTTTCTGCCTACAAAAATTCCATAAGGACGAGGATTTCTCCCAGACCAAAGCTGCCCCCTCCTCCAAACCTGGCTGCCATCGGAGGCCCAAACGCGCCCTACAAAATGACATCTGCATTGTGGGCTCTTGAGTTTGGCTTCTTGGGGAAAAGTGACTCCTTTCAAAACCAACTTGCCTGCGTCCCGTCCCGGGCTTTTGCTACAAAAATTCCATAAGGACGAGGATTCCTCCCAGACCAAAGCTGCCCCCTCCTCCAAACCTGGCTGCCATCGGAGGCCCAAACGCGCCCTACAAAATGACATCTGCCAAGTGGGCTCTTGAGTTTGGCTTTCTGGGGAAAAGTGCTTCCTTTCGGAGTCAACTTGCCTGCGGCCCATGCAGGGCTTTTGCCGACAAAAATTCCATAAGGACGAGGATTTCTCCCAGACCAAAGCTGCCCCCTCCTCCAAACCTGGCTGCCATCGGAGGCCCAAACGTGCCCTACAAAATGACACCTGCCAAGTGGGCTCTTGAGTTTGGCTTCTTGGGTGGAAGTACCTCCTTTCAAAGCCAACTTGCCTGCGGCCCGTGCTGGGCTTTAGACTACAAAAATTCCATAAGGACGAGGATTTCTCCCAGACCAAAGCTGCCCCCTCCTCCAAACCTGGCTGCCATCGGAGGCCCAAACGCGCCCTACAAAATGACATCTGCCAAGTGGGCTCTTGAGTTTGGCTTCTTGGGGAAAAGTGCCTCCTTTCGGAGCCAACTTGCCTAACTTGCCTGCGGCCCGTCCTGGGCTTTTGCCTCCAAAAATTCCAGAAGGACGAGGATTTCTCCCAGACCAAAGCTGCCCCCTCCTCCAAACCTGGCTGCCATCGGAGGCCCAAACGTGCCCTACAAAATGACACCTGCCAAGTGGGCTCTTGAGTTTGGCTTCTTGGGGAAAAGTGACTCCTTTCAAAACAAACTTGCCTGCGTCCCGTTCCGGGCTTTTGCTAAAAAAATTCCATAAGGACGAGGATTCCTCCCAGACCAAAGCTGCCCCCTCCTCCAAACCTGGCTGCCATCGGAGGCCCAAACGCGCCCTACAAAATGACATCTGCCAAGTGGGCTCTTGAGTTTGGCTTTCTGGGGAAAAGTGCCTCCTTTCGGAGTCAACTTGCCTGCGGCCCATGCAGGGCTTTTGCCGACAAAAATTCCATAAGGACGAGGATTTCTCCCAGACCAAAGCTGCCCCCTCCTCCAAACCTGGCTGCCATCGGAGGCCCAAACGCGCCCTACAAAATGACATCTGCCAAGTGGGCTCTTGAGTTTGGCTTCTTGGGTGGAAGTACCTCCTTTCAAAGCCAACTTGCCTGCGGCCCGTCCTGGGCTTTTGCCTACAAAAATTCCATAAGGACGAGGATTTCTCCCAGACAAAAGCTGCCCCCTCCTCCAAACCTGGCTGCCATCGGAGGCCCAAACGCGCCCTACAAAATGACATCTGCCAAGTGGGCTCTTGAGTTTGGCTTCTTGGGGAAAAGTGCCTCCTTTCGGAGCCAACTTGCCTAACTTGCCTGCGGCCCGTCCTGGGCTTTTGCCTCCAAAAATTCCAGAAGGACGAGGATTTCTCCCAGACCAAAGCTGCCCCCTCCTCCAAACCTGGCTGCCATCGGAGGCCCAAACGCGCCCCACAAAATGACACCTGCATTGAGGGTTCTTGAGTTTGGCTTCCTGGGGAAAAGTGCCTCCTTTCGGAGTCAACTTGCCTGCGGCCCATGCAGGGCTTTTGCCTACAAAAATTCCAGAAGGACGAGGATTTCTCCCAGACCAAAGCTGCCCCCTCCTCCAAACCTGGCTGCCATCGGAGGCCCAAACGTGCCCTACAAAATGACACCTGCCAAGTGGGCTCTTGAGTTTGGCTTCTTGGGTGGAAGTGCCTCCTTTCAAAGCCAACTTGCCTGCGGCCCGTCCTGGGCTTTTGCCTACAAAAATTCCATAAGGACGAGGATTTCTCCCAGACCAAAGCTGCCCCCTCCTCCAAACCTGGCTGCCATCGGAGGCCCAAACGCGCCCTACAAAATGACATCTGCCAAGTGGGCTCTTGAGTTTGGCTTCTTGGGGAAAAGTGCCTCCTTTCAAAGCCAACTTGCCTAACTAGCCTGCGGCCCGTGCTGGGCTTTAGACTACAAAAATTCCATAAGGACGAGGATTTCTCCCAGACCAAAGCTGCCCCCTCCTCCAAACCTGGCTGCCATCGGAGGACCAAACGCGCCCCACAAAATGACATCTGCATTGAGGGTTCTTGAGTTTGGCTTCTTGGGGAAAAGTGCCTCCTTTCGGAGTCAACTTGCCTGCGGCCCATGCAGGGCTTTTGCCTACAAAAATTCCATAAGGACGAGGATTTCTCCCAGACCAAAGCTGCCCCCTCCTCCAAACCTGGCTGCCATCGGAGGCCCAAACGCGCCCTACAAAATGACACCTGCCAAGTGGGCTCTTGAGTTTGGCTTCTTGGGGAAAAGTGACTCCTTTCAAAACCAACTTGCCTGCGTCCCGTCCCGGGCTTTTGCTACAAAAATTCCATAAGGACGAGGATTCCTCCCAGACCAAAGCTGCCCCCTCCTCCAAACCTGGCTGCCATCGGAGGCCCAAACGCGCCCTACAAAATGACATCTGCCAAGTGGGCTCTTGAGTTTGGCTTCTTGGGGAAAAGTGCCTCCTTTCGGAGCCAACTTGCCTAACTTGCCTGCGGCCCGTCCTGGGCTTTTGCCTCCAAAAATTCCAGAAGGACGAGGATTTCTCCCAGACCAAAGCTGCCCCCTCCTCCAAACCTGGCTGCCATCGGAGGCCCAAACGTGCCCTACAAAATGACACCTGCCAAGTGGGCTCTTGAGTTTGGCTTCTTGGGGAAAAGTGACTCCTTTCAAAACAAACTTGCCTGCGTCCCGTTCCGGGCTTTTGCTAAAAAAATTCCATAAGGACGAGGATTCCTCCCAGACCAAAGCTGCCCCCTCCTCCAAACCTGGCTGCCATCGGAGGCCGAAACGCGCCCTACAAAATGACATCTGCCAAGTGGGCTCTTGAGTTTGGCTTTCTGGGGAAAAGTGCCTCCTTTCGGAGTCAACTTGCCTGCGGCCCATGCAGGGCTTTTGCCTACAAAAATTCCATAAGGACGAGGATTTCTCCCAGACCAAAGCTGCCCCCTCCTCCAAACCTGGCTGCCATCGGAGGCCCAAACGCGCCCTACAAAATGACACCTGCCAAGTGGGATCTTGAGTTTGGCTTCTTAGGGAAAAGTGCCTCCTTTCGAAACCAACTTGCCTAACTAGCCTGCGGCCCGTGCTGGGCTTTTGCCTACAAAAATTCCATAAGGACGAGGATTTCTCCCAGACCAAAGCTGCCCCCTCCTCCAAACCTGGCTGCCATCGGAGGCCCAAACGCGCCCTACAAAATGACATCTGCATTGTGGGTTCTTGAGTTTGGCTTCTTGGGGAAAAGTGCCTCCTTTCAAAGCCAACTTGCCTAACTTTCCTGCGGCCCATGCGGGGTTTTTGCCTACAAAAATTCCATAAGGACGAGGATTTCTCCCAGACCAAAGCTGCCCCCTCCTCCAAACCTGGCTGCCATCGGAGGCCCAAACGCGCCCTACAAAATGACACCTGCCAAGTGGGCTCTTGAGTTTGGCTTCTTGGGGAAAAGTGACTCCTTTCAAAACCAACTTGCCTGCGTCCCGTCCCGGGCTTTTGCTACAAAAATTCCATAAGGACGAGGATTCCTCCCAGACCAAAGCTGCCCCCTCCTCCAAACCTGGCTGCCATCGGAGGCCCAAACGCGCCCTACAAAATGACATCTGCCAAGTGGGCTCTTGAGTTTGGCTTTCTGGGGAAAAGTGCCTCCTTTCGGAGTCAACTTGCCTGCGGCCCATGCAGTTCTTTTGCCGACAAAAATTCCATAAGGACGAGGATTTCTCCCAGACCAAAGCTGCCCCCTCCTCCAAACCTGGCTGCCATCGGAGGCCCAAACGTGCCCTACAAAATGACACCTGCCAAGTGGGCTCTTGAGTTTGGCTTCTTGGGTGGAAGTGCCTCCTTTCAAAGCCAACTTGCCTGCGGCCCGTCCTGGGATTTTGCCTACAAAAATTCCAGAAGGACGAGGATTTCTCCCAGACCAAAGCTGCCCCCTCCTCCAAACCTGGCTGCCATCGGAGGCCCAAACGCGCCCTACAAAATGACATCTGCCAAGTGGGCTCTTGAGTTTGGCTTCTTGGGGGAAAGTGCCTCCTTTCAAAGCCAACTTGCCTAACTAGCCTGTGGCCCGTGCTGGGCTTTAGACTACAAAAATTCCATAAGGACGAGGATTTCTCCCAGACCAAAGCTGCCCCCTCCTCCAAACCTGGCTGCCATCAGAGGCCCAAACGCGCCCCACAAAATGACATCTGCCAAGTGGGCTCTTGAGTTTGGCTTCTTGGGGAAAAGTGCCTCCTTTCGGAGCCAACTTGCCTAACTTGCCTGCGGCCCGTCCTGGGCTTTTGCCTACAAAAATTCCAGAAGGACGAGGATTTCTCCCAGACCAAAGCTGCCCCCTCCTCCAAACCTGGCTGCCATCGGAGGCCCAAACGCGCCCTACAAAATGACATCTGCCAAGTGAGCTCTTGAGTTTGGCTTCTTGGGGAAAAGTGCCTCCTTTCGGAGCCAACTTGCCTAACTTGCCTGCGGCCCGTCCTGGGCTTTTGCCTACAAAAATTCCAGAAGGACGAGGATTTCTCCCAGGCCAAAGCTGCCCCCTCCTCCAAACCTGGCTGCCATCGGAGGCCGAAACGTGCCCTACAAAATGACACCTGCCAAATGGGCTCTTGAGTTTGGCTTCTTGGGGAAAAGTGCCTCCTTTCAAAGCCAACTTGCATGCAGCCCGTGCTGGGCTTTAGACTACAAAAATTCCATAAGGACGGGGATTTCTCCCAGACCAAAGCTGCCCCCTCCTCCAAACCTGGCTGCCATCGGAGGCCCAAACGCGCCCTACAAAATGACATCTGCATTGTGGGTTCTTGAGTTTGGCTTCTTGGGGAAAAGTGCCTCCTTTCAAAGCCAACTTGCCTAACTTGCCTGCGGCCCATGCGGGGTTTTTGCCTACAAAAATTCCATAAGGACGAGGATTTCTCCCAGACCAAAGCTGCCCCCTCCTCCAAACCTGGCTGCCATCGGAGGCCCAAACGCGCCCTACAAAATGACACCTGCCAAGTGGGCTCTTGAGTTTGGCTTCTTGGGGAAAAGTGACTCCTTTCAAAACCAACTTGCCTGCGTCCCGTCCCGGGCTTTTGCTACAAATATTCCATAAGGACGAGGATTCCTCCCAGACCAAAGCTGCCCCCTCCTCCAAACCTGGCTGCCATCGGAGGCCCAAACGCGCCCTACAAAATGACATCTGCCAAGTGGGCTCTTGAGTTTGGCTTTCTGGGGAAAAGTGCCTCCTTTCGGAGTCAACTTGCCTGCGGCCCATGCAGGGCTTTTGCCTACAAAAATTCCAGAAGGACGAGGATTTCTCCCAGACCAAAGCTGCCCCCTCCTCCAAACCTGGCTGCCATCGGAGGCCCAAACGTGCCCTACAAAATGACACCTGCCAAGTGGGCTCTTGAGTTTGGCTTCTTGGGTGGAAGTGCCTCCTTTCAAAGCCAACTTGCCTGCGGCCCGTCCTGGGCTTTTGCCTACAAAAATTCCATAAGGACGAGGATTTCTCCCAGACCAAAGCTGCCCCCTCCTCCAAACCTGGCTGCCATTGGAGGCCCAAACGCGCCCTACAAAATGACATCTGCCAAGTGGGCTCTTGAGTTTGGCTTCTTGGGGGAAAGTGCCTCCTTTCAAAGCCAACTTGCCTAACTAGCCTGCGGCCCATGCAGGGCTTTTGCCGACAAAAATTCCATAAGGACGAGGATTTCTCCCAGACCAAAGCTGCCCCCTCCTCCAAACCTGGCTGCCATCGGAGGACCAAACGCGCCCCACAAAATGACATCTGCATTGAGGGTTCTTGAGTTTGGGTTCCTGGGGAAAAGTGCCTCCTTTCGGAGTCAACTTGCCTGCGGCCCATGCAGGGCTTTTGCCTACAAAAATTCCAGAAGGACGAGGATTTCTCCCAGACCAAAGCTGCCCCCTCCTCCAAACCTGGCTGCCATCAGAGGCCCAAACGCGCCCCACAAAATGACATCTGCCAAGTGGTCTCTTGAGTTTGGCTTCTTGGGGAAAAGTGCCTCCTTTCGGAGCCAACTTGCCTAACTTGCCTGCGGCCCGTCCTGGGCTTTTGCCTACAAAAATTCCAGAAGGACGAGGATTTCTCCCAGGCCAAAGCTGCCCCCTCCTCCAAACCTGGCTGCCATCGGAGGCCCAAACGTGCCCTACAAAATGACACCTGCCAAATGGGCTCTTGAGTTTGGCTTCTTGGGGAAAAGTGCCTCCTTTCAAAGCCAACTTGCCTGCAGCCCGTGCTGGGCTTTAGACTACAAAAATTCCATAAGGACGGGGATTTCTCCCAGACCAAAGCTGCCCCCTCCTCCAAACCTGGCTGCCATCGGAGGCCCAAACGCGCCCTACAAAATGACATCTGCCAAGTGAGCTCTTGAGTTTGGCTTCTTGGGGAAAAGTGCCTCCTTTCGGAGCCAACTTGCCTAACTTGCCTGCGGCCCGTCCTGGGCTTTTGCCTACAAAAATTCCAGAAGGACGAGGATTTCTCCCAGGCCAAAGCTGCCCCCTCCTCCAAACCTGGCTGCCATCGGAGGCCCAAACGTGCCCTACAAAATGACACCTGCCAAATGGGCTCTTGAGTTTGGCTTCTTGGGGAAAAGTGCCTCCTTTCAAAGCCAACTTGCCTGCAGCCCGTGCTGGGCTTTAGACTACAAAAATTCCATAAGGACGAGGATTTCTCCCAGACCAAAGCTGCCCCCTCCTCCAAACCTGGCTGCCATCGGAGGCCCAAACGCGCCCTACAAAATGACATCTGCATTGTGGGTTCTTGAGTTTGGCTTCTTGGGGAAAAGTGCCTCCTTTCAAAGCCAACTTGCCTAACTTGCCTGCGGCCCATGCGGGGTTTTTGCCTACAAAAATTCCATAAGGACGAGGATTTCTCCCAGACCAAAGCTGCCCCCTCCTCCAAACCTGGCTGCCATCGGAGGCCCAAACGCGCCCTACAAAATGACACCTGCCAAGTGGGCTCTTGAGTTTGGCTTCTTGGGGAAAAGTGACTCCTTTCAAAACCAACTTGCCTGCGTCCCGTCCCGGGCTTTTGCTACAAAAATTCCATAAGGACGAGGATTTCTCCCAGACCAAAGCTGCCCCCTCCTCCAAACCTGGCTGCCATCGGAGGCCCAAACGCGCCCTACAAAATGACATCTGCCAAGTGGGCTCTTGAGTTTGGCTTTCTGGGGAAAAGTGCCTCCTTTCGGAGTCAACTTGCCTGCGGCCCATGCAGGGCTTTTGCCTACAAAAATTCCAGAAGGACGAGGATTTCTCCCAGACCAAAGCTGCCCCCTCCTCCAAACCTGGCTGCCATCGGAGGCCCAAACGTGCCCTACAAAATGACACCTGCCAAGTGGGCTCTTGAGTTTGGCTTCTTGGGTGGAAGTGCCTCCTTTCAAAGCCAACTTGCCTGCGGCCCGTCCTGGGCTTTTGCCTACAAAAATTCCATAAGGACGAGGATTTCTCCCAGACCAAAGCTGCCCCCTCCTCCAAACCTGGCTGCCATTGGAGGCCCAAACGCGCCCTACAAAATGACATCTGCCAAGTGGGCTCTTGAGTTTGGCTTCTTGGGGGAAAGTGCCTCCTTTCAAAGCCAACTTGCCTAACTAGCCTGCGGCCCATGCAGGGCTTTTGCCGACAAAAATTCCATAAGGACGAGGATTTCTCCCAGACCAAAGCTGCCCCCTCCTCCAAACCTGGCTGCCATCGGAGGACCAAACGCGCCCCACAAAATGACATCTGCATTGAGGGTTCTTGAGTTTGGGTTCCTGGGGAAAAGTGCCTCCTTTCGGAGTCAACTTGCCTGCGGCCCATGCAGGGCTTTTGCCTACAAAAATTCCAGAAGGACGAGGATTTCTCCCAGACCAAAGCTGCCCCCTCCTCCAAACCTGGCTGCCATCGGAGGCCCAAACGTGCCCTACAAAATGACATCTGCCAAGTGGGCTCTTGAGTTTGGCTTCTTGGGTGGAAGTGCCTATTTTCAAAGCCAACTTGCCTGCGGCCTGTGCTGGGCTTTAGACTACAAAAATTCCATAAGGACGAGGATTTCTCCCAGACCAAAGCTGCCCCCTCCTCCAAACCTGGCTGCCATCGGAGGCCCAAACGCGCCCTACAAAATGACATCTGCATTGTGGGTTCTTGAGTTTGGCTTCTTGGGGGAAAGTGCCTCCTTTCGGAGTCAACTTGCCTGCGGCCCATGCAGGGCTTTTGCCGACAAAAATTCCAGAAGGACGAGGATTTCTCCCAGACCAAAGCTGCCCCCTCCTCCAAACCTGGCTGCCATCGGAGGCCCAAACGTGCCCTACAAAATGACACCTGCCAAGTGGGCTCTTGAGTTTGGCTTCTTGGGTGGAAGTGCCTCCTTTCAAAGCCAACTTGCCTGCGGCCCGTCCTGGGCTTTTGCCTACAAAAATTCCATAAGGACGAGGATTTCTCCCAGACCAAAGCTGCCCCCTCCTCCAAACCTGGCTGCCATCGGAGGCCCAAACGCGCCCTACAAAATGACATCTGCCAAGTGGGCTCTTGAGTTTGGCTTCTTGGGGGAAAGTGCCCCCTTTCAAAGCCAACTTGCCTAACTAGCCTGCGGCCCGTGCTGGGCTTTAGACTACAAAAATTCCATAAGGACGAGGATTCCTCCCAGACCAAAGCTGCCCCCTCCTCCAAACCTGGCTGCCATCGGAGGCCCAAACGCGCCCTACAAAATGACATCTGCCAAGTGGGCTCTTGAGTTTGGCTTTCTGGGTAAAAGTGCCTCCTTTCGGAGTCAACTTGCCTGCGGCCCATGCAGGGCTTTTGCCGACAAAAATTCCATAAGGACGAGGATTTCTCCCAGACCAAAGCTGCCCCCTCCTCCAAACCTGGCTGCCATCGGAGGCCCAAACGTGCCCTACAAAATGACACCTGCCAAGTGGGCTCTTGAGTTTGGCTTCTTGGGTGGAAGTGCCTCCTTTCAAAGCCAACTTGCCTGCGGCCCGTCCTGGGCTTTTGCCTACAAAAATTCCAGAAGGACGAGGATTTCTCCCAGACCAAAGCTGCCCCCTCCTCCAAACCTGGCTGCCATCGGAGGCCCAAACGCGCCCTACAAAATGACATCTGCCAAGTGGGCTCTTGAGTTTGGCTTCTTGGGGGAAAGTGCCTCCTTTCGGAGCCAACTTGCCTAACTAGCCTGCGGCCCGTGCTGGGCTTTAGATTACAAAAATTCCATAAGGACGAGGATTTCTCCCAGACCAAAGCTGCCCCCTCCTCCAAACCTGGCTGCCATCAGAGGCCCAAACGCGCCCCACAAAATGACATCTGCCAAGTGGGCTCTTGAGTTTGGCTTCTTGGGGAAAAGTGCCTCCTTTCGGAGCCAACTTGCCTAACTTGCCTGCGGCCCGTCCTGGGCTTGTGCCTACAAAAATTCCAGAAGGACGAGGATTTCTCCCAGGCCAAAGCTGCCCCCTCCTCCAAACCTGGCTGCCATCGGAGGCCCAAACGTGCCCTACAAAATGACACCTGCCAAATGGGCTCTTGAGTTTGGCTTCTTGGGGAAAAGTGCCTCCTTTCAAAGCCAACTTGCCTGCAGCCCTTGCTGGGCTTTAGACTACAAAAATTCCATAAGGACGAGGATTTCTCCCAGACCAAAGCTGCCCCCTCCTCCAAACCTGGCTGCCATCGGAGGCCCAAACGCGCCCTACAAAATGACACCTGCCAAGTGGGCTCTTGAGTTTGGCTTCTTGGGGAAAAGTGCCTCCTTTCAAAGCCAACTTGCCTAACTTGCCTGCGGCCCATGCGGGGTTTTTGCCTACAAAAATTCCATAAGGACGAGGATTTCTCCCAGACCAAAGCTGCCCCCTCCTCCAAACCTGGCTGCCATCGGAGGCCCAAACGCGCCCTACAAAATGACACCTGCCAAGTGGGCTCTTGAGTTTGGCTTCTTGGGGAAAAGTGACTCCTTTCAAAACCAACTTGCCTGCGTCCCGTCCCGGGCTTTTGCTACAAAAATTCCATAAGGACGAGGATTCCTCCCAGACCAAAGCTGCCCCCTCCTCCAAACCTGGCTGCCATCAGAGGCCCAAACGCGCCCTACAAAATGACATCTGCCAAGTGGGCTCTTGAGTTTGGCTTTCTGGGGAAAAGTGCCTCCTTTCGGAGTCAACTTGCCTGCGGCCCATGCAGGGCTTTTGCCGACAAAAATTCCATAAGGACGAGGATTTCTCCCAGACCAAAGCTGCCCCCTCCTCCAAACCTGGCTGCCATCGGAGGCCCAAACGTGCCCTACAAAATGACACCTGCCAAGTGGGCTCTTGAGTTTGGCTTCTTGGGTGGAAGTGCCTCCTTTCAAAGCCAACTTGCCTGCGGCCCGTCCTGGGCTTTTGCCTACAAAAATTCCATAAGGACGAGGATTTCTCCCAGACCAAAGCTGCCCCCTCCTCCAAACCTGGCTGCCATTGGAGGCCCAAACGCGCCCTACAAAATGACATCTGCCAAGTGGGCTCTTGAGTTTGGCTTCTTGGGGGAAAGTGCCTCCTTTCAAAGCCAACTTGCCTAACTAGCCTGCGGCCCGTGCTGGGCTTTAGACTACAAAAATTCCAGAAGGACGAGGATTTCTCCCAGACCAAAGCTGCCCCCTCCTCCAAACCTGGCTGCCATCGGAGGACCAAACGCGCCCCACAAAATGACATCTGCATTGAGGGTTCTTGAGTTTGGCTTCCTGGGGAAAAGTGCCTCCTTTCGGAGTCAACTTGCCTGCGGCCCATGCAGGGCTTTTGCCTACAAAAATTCCAGAAGGACGAGGATTTCTCCCAGACCAAAGCTGCCCCCTCCTCCAAACCTGGCTGCCATCGGAGGCCCAAACGTGCCCTACAAAATGACATCTGCCAAGTGGGCTCTTGAGTTTGGCTTCTTGGGTGGAAGTGCCTATTTTCAAAGCCAACTTGCCTGCGGCCAGTGCTGGGCTTTAGACTACAAAAATTCCATAAGGACGAGGATTTCTCCCAGACCAAAGCTGCCCCCTCCTCCAAACCTGGCTGCCATCGGAGGCCCAAACGCGCCCTACAAAATGACATCTGCCAAGTGGGCTCTTGAGTTTGGCTTCTTGGGGAAAAGTGCCTCCTTTCAAAGCCAACTTGCCTAACTTGCCTGCGGCCCGTCCTGGGCTTTTGCCTACAAAAATTCCATAAGGACGAGGATTTCTCCCAGACCAAAGCTGCCCCCTCCTCCAAACCTGGCTGCCATCGGAGGCCCAAACACGCCCTACAAAATGACATCTGCCAAGTGGGCTCTTGAGTTTGGCTTCTTGGGGAAAAGTGCCTCCTTTCGGAGCCAACTTGCCTAACTTGCCTGCGGCCCGTCCTGGGCTTTTGCCTCCAAAAATTCCATAAGGACGCGGATTTCTCCCAGGCCAAAGCTGCCCCCTCCTCCAAACCTGGCTGCCATCGGAGGCCCAAACGTGCCCTACAAAATGACACCTGCCAAGTGGGCTCTTGAGTTTGGCTTCTTGGGGAAAAGTGCCTCCTTTCAAAGCCAACTTGCCTGCAGCCCGTGCTGGGCTTTAGACTACAAAAATTCCATAAGGAGGAGGATTTCTCCCAGACCAAAGCTGCCCCCTCCTCCAAACCTGGCTGCCATCGGAGGCCCAAACGCGCCCTACAAAATGACATCTGCATTGTGGGTTCTTGAGTTTGGCTTCTTGGGGAAAAGTGCCTCCTTTCAAAGCCAACTTGCCTAACTTGCCTGCGGCCCATGCGGGGTTTCTGCCTACAAAAATTCCATAAGGACGAGGATTTCTCCCAGACCAAAGCTGCCCCCTCCTCCTAACCTGGCTGCCATCGGAGGCCCAAACGCGCCCTACAAAATGACACCTGCCAAGTGGACTCTTGAGTTTAGCTTCTTGGGGAAAAGTGACTCCTTTCAAAACCAACTTGCCTGCGTCCCGTCCCGGGCTTTTGCTACAAAAATTCCATAAGGACGAGGATTCCTCCCAGACCAAAGCTGCCCCCTCCTCCAAACCTGGCTGCCATCGGAGGCCCAAACGCGCCCTACAAAATGACATCTGCCAAGTGGGCTCTTGAGTTTGGCTTCTTGGGGGAAAGTGCCTCCTTTCGGAGTCAACTTGCCTGCGGCCCATGCAGGGCTTTTGCCGACAAAAATTCCATAAGGACGAGGATTTCTCCCAGACCAAAGCTGCCCCCTCCTCCAAACCTGGCTGCCATCGGAGGCCCAAACGTGCCCTACAAAATGACACCTGCCAAGTGGGCTCTTGAGTTTGGCTTCTTGGGTGGAAGTGCCTCCTTTCAAAGCCAACTTGCCTGCGGCCCGTGCTGGGCTTTTGCCTCCAAAAATTCCAGAAGGACGAGGATTTCTCCCAGACCAAAGCTGCCCCCTCCTCCAAACCTGGCTGCCATTGGAGGCCCAAACGCGCCCTACAAAATGACATCTGCCAAGTGGGCTCTTGAGTTTGGCTTCTTGGGGGAAAGTGCCTCCTTTCAAAGCCACCTTGCCTAACTAGCCTGCGGCCCGTGCTGGGCTTTAGACTACAAAAATTCCATAAGGACGAGGATTTCTCCCAGACCAAAGCTGCCCCCTCCTCCAAACCTGGCTGCCATCAGAGGCCCAAACGCGCCCTACAAAATGACATCTGCCAAGTGGGCTCTTGAGTTTGGCTTCTTGGGGAAAAGTGCCTCCTTTCGGAGCCAACATGCCTAACTTGCCTGCGTCCCGTCCTGGGCTTTTGCCTCCAAAAATTCCAGAAGGACGAGGATTTCTCCCAGACCAAAGCTGCCCCCGCCTGCAAACCTGGCTGCCATCGGAGGCCCAAACGCGCCCTACAAAATGACATCTGCCAAGTGAGCTCTTGAGTTTGGCTTCTTGGGGAAAAGTGCCTCCTTTCGGAGCCAACTTGCCTAACTTGCCTGCGGCCCGTCCTGGGCTTTTGCCTACAAAAATTCCAGAAGGACGAGGATTTCTCCCAGGCCAAAGCTGCCCCCTCCTCCAAACCTGGCTGCCATTGGAGGCCCAAACGTGCCCTACAAAATGACACCTGCCAAGTTGGCTCTTGAGTTTGGCTTCTTGGGGAAAAGTGCCTCCTTTCAAAGCCAACTTGCCTGCAGCCCGTGCTGGGCTTTAGACTACAAAAATTCCATAAGGACGAGGATTTCTCCCAGACCAAAGCTGCCCCCTCCTCCAAACCTGGCTGCCATCGGAGGCCCAAACGCGCCCTACAAAATGACACATGCCAAGTGGGCTCTTGAGTTTGGCTTCTTGGGGAAAAGTGCCTCCTTTCGAAGCCAACTTGCCTAACTAGCCTGCGGCCCGTGCTGGGCTTTTGCCTACAAAAATTCCATAAGGACGAGGATTTCTCCCAGACCAAAGCTGCCCCCTCCTCCAAACCTGGCTGCCATCGGAGGCCCAAACGCGCCCTACAAAATGACATCTGCATTGTGGGTTCTTGAGTTTGTCTTCTTGGGGAAAAGTGCCTCCTTTCAAAGCCAACTTGCCTAACTTGCCTGCGGCCCATGCGGGGTTTTTGCCTCCAAAAATTCCAGAAGGACGAGGATTTCTCCCAGACCAAAGCTGCCCCCTCCTCCAAACCTGGCTGCCATCGGAGGCCCAAACGCGCCCTACAAAATGACACCTGCCAAGTGGGCTCTTGAGTTTGGCTTCTTGGGGAAAAGTGACTCCTTTCAAAACCAACTTGCCTGCGTCCCGTCCCGGGCTTTTGCTACAAAAATTCCATAAGGACGAGGATTTCTCCCAGACCAAAGCTGCCCCCTCCTCCAAACCTGGCTGCCATCGGAGGCCCAAACGCGCCCTACAAAATGACATCTGCCAAGTGGGCTCTTGAGTTTGGCTTCTTGGGGAAAAGTGCCTCCTTTCGGAGCCAACTTGCCTAACTTGCCTGCGGCCCGTCCTGGGCTTTTGCCTCCAAAAATTCCAGAAGGACGAGGATTTCTCCCAGACCAAAGCTGCCCCCTCCTCCAAACCTGGCTGCCATCGGAGGCCCAAACGCGCCCTACAAAATGACATCTGCCAAGTGAGCTCTTGAGTTTGGCTTCTTGGGGAAAAGTGCCTCCTTTCGGAGCCAACTTGCCTAACTTGCCTGCGGCCCGTCCTGGGCTTTTGCCTCCAAAAATTCCAGAAGGACGAGGATTTCTCCCAGGCCAAAGCTGCCCCCTCCTCCAAACCTGGCTGCCATCGGAGGCCCAAACGTGCCCTACAAAATGACACCTGCCAAATCGGCTCTTGAGTTTGGCTTCTTGGTGAAAAGTGCCTCCTTTCAAAGCCAACTTGCCTGCAGCCCGTGCTGGGCTTTAGACTACAAAAATTCCATAAGGACGAGGATTTCTCCCAGACCAAAGCTGCCCCCTCCTCCAAACCTGGCTGCCATCGGAGGCCCAAACGCGCCCTACAAAATGACACCTGCCAAGTGGGCTCTTGAGTTTGGCTTCTTGGGGAAAAGTGCCTCCTTTCAAAGCCAACTTGCCTAACTTTCCTGCGGCCCATGCGGGGTTTTTGCCTACAAAAATTCCATAAGGACGAGGATTTCTCCCAGACCAAAGCTGCCCCCTCCTCCAAACCTGGCTGCCATCGGAGGCCCAAACGCGCCCTACAAAATGACACCTGCCAAGTGGGCTCTTGAGTTTCGCTTCTTAGGGAAAAGTGACTCCTTTCAAAACCAACTTGCCTGCGTCCCGTCCCGGGCTTTTGCTACAAAAATTCCATAAGGACGAGGATTCCTCCCAGACCAAAGCTGCCCCCTCCTCCAAACCTGGCTGCCATCGGAGGCCCAAACGCGCCCTACAAAATGACATCTGCCAAGTGGGCTCTTGAGTTTGGCTTTCTGGGGAAAAGTGCCTCCTTTCGGAGTCAACTTGCCTGCGGCCCATGCAGGGCTTTTGCCGACAAAAATTCCATAAGGACGAGGATTTCTCCCAGACCAAAGCTGCCCCCTCCTCCAAACCTGGCTGCCATCGGAGGCCCAAACGCGCCCTACAAAATGACATCTGCCAAGTGGGCTCTTGAGTTTGGCTTTCTGGGGAAAAGTGCCTCCTTTCGGAGTCAACTTGCCTGCGGCCCATGCAGGGCTTTTGCCGACAAAAATTCCATAAGGACGAGGATTTCTCCCAGACCAAAGCTGCCCCCTCCTCCAAACCTGGCTGCCATCGGAGGCCCAAACGTGCCCTACAAAATGACATCTGCCAAGTGGGCTCTTGAGTTTGGCTTCTTGGGTGGAAGTGCCTCCTTTCAAAGCCAACTTGCCTGCGGCCCATGCGGGGTTTCTGCCTACAAAAATTCCATAACGACGAGGATTTCTCCCAGACCAAAGCTGCCCCCTCCTCCAAACCTGGCTGCCATTGGAGGCCCAAACGCGCCCTACAAAATGACATCTGCCAAGTGGGCTCTTGAGTTTGGCTTCTTGGGGGAAAGTGCCTCCTTTCAAAACCAACTTGCCTAACTAGCCTGCGGCCCGTGCTGGGCTTTAGACTACAAAAATTCCATAAGGACGAGGATTTCTCCCAGACCAAAGCTGCCCCCTCCTCCAAACCTGGCTGCCATCGGAGGACCAAACGCGCCCCACAAAATGACATCTGCATTGAGGGTTCTTGAGTTTGGCTTCCTGGGGAAAAGTGCCTCCTTTCGGAGTCAACTTGCCTGCGGCCCATGCAGGGCTTTTGCCTACAAAAATTCCAGAAGGACGAGGATTTCTCCCAGACCAAAGCTGCCCCCTCCTCCAAACCTGGCTGCCATCGGAGGCCCAAACGTGCCCTACAAAATGACACCTGCCAAGTGGGCTCTTGAGTTTGGCTTCTTGGGTGGAAGTGCCTATTTTCAAAGCCAACTTGCCTGCGGCCTGTGCTGGGCTTTAGACTACAAAAATTCCATAAGGACGAGGATTTCTCCCAGACCAAAGCTGCCCCCTCCTCCAAACCTGGCTGCCATCGGAGGCCCAAACGCGCCCTACAAAATGACATCTGCCAAGTGGGCTCTTGAGTTTGGCTTCTTGGGGAAAAGTGCCTCCTTTCGGAGCCAACTTGCCTAACTTGCCTGCGGCCCGTCCTGGGCTTTTGCCTCCAAAAATTCCAGAAGGACGAGGATTTCTCCCAGGCCAAAGCTGCCCCCTCCTCCAAACCTGGCTGCCATCGGAGGCCCAAACGTGCCCTACAAAATGACACCTGCCAAGTGGGCTCTTGAGTTTGGCTTCTTGGGGAAAAGTGCCTCCTTTCAAATCCAACTTGCCTGCAGCCCGTGCTGGGCTTTAGACTACAAAAATTCCATAAGGACGAGGATTTCTCCCAGACCAAAGCTGCCCCCTCCTCCAAACCTGGCTGCCATCGGAGGCCCAAACGCGCCCTACAAAATGACATCTGCATTGTGGGTTCTTGAGTTTGGCTTCTTGGGGAAAAGTGCCTCCTTTCGGAGTCAACTTGCCTGCGGCCCATGCAGGGCTTTTGCCTCCAAGAATTCCAGAAGGACGAGGATTTCTCCCAGACCAAAGCTGCCCCCTCCTCCAAACCTGGCTGCCATCGGAGGCCCAAACGTGCCCTACAAAATGACACCTGCCAAGTGGGCTCTTGAGTTTGGCTTCTTGGGTGGAAGTGCCTCCTTTCAAAGCCAACTTGCCTGCAGCCCGTCCTGGGCTTTTGCCTACAAAAATTCCATAAGGACGAGGATTTCTCCCAGACCAAAGCTGCCCCCTCCTCCAAACCTGGCTGCCATTGGAGGCCCAAACGCGCCCTACAAAATGACATCTGCCAAGTGGGCTCTTGAGTTTTGCTTCTTGGGGGAAAGTGCCTCCTTTCAAAGCCAACTTGCCTAACTAGCCTGCGGCCCGTGCTGGGCTTTAGACTACAAAAATTCCATAAGGACGAGGATTTCTCCCAGACCAAAGCTGCCCCCTCCTCCAAACCTGGCTGCCATCGGAGGCCCAAACGCGCCCTACAAAATGACATCTGCCAAGTGCGCTCTTGAGTTTGGCTTTCTGGGGAAAAGTGCCTCCTTTCGGAGTCAACTTGCCTGCGGCCCATGCAGGGCTTTTGCCGACAAAAATTCCATAAGGACGAGGATTTCTCCCAGACCAAAGCTGCCCCCTCCTCCAAACCTGGCTGCCATCGGAGGCCCAAACGCGCCCTACAAAATGACACCTGCCAAGTGGGCTCTTGAGTTTGGCTTCTTGGGTGGAAGTGCCTCCTTTCAAAGCCAACTTGCCTGCGGCCCGTCCTGGGCTTTTGACTGCAAAAATTCCATAAGGACGAGGATTTCTCCCAGACCAAAGCTGCCCCCTCCTCCAAACCTGGCTGCCATTGGAGGCCCAAACGCGCCCTACAAAATGACATCTGCCAAGTGGGCTCTTGAGTTTGGCTTCTTGGGGGAAAGTGCCTCCTTTCAAAGCCACCTTGCCTAACTAGCCTGCGGCCCGTGCTGGGCTTTAGACTACAAAAATTCCAGAAGGACGAGGATTTCTCCCAGACCAAAGCTGCCCCCTCCTCCAAACCTGGCTGCCATCAGAGGCCCAAACGCGCCCCACAAAATGACATCTGCCAAGTGGGCTCTTGAGTTTGGCTTCTTGGGGAAAAGTGCCTCCTTTCGGAGCCAACATGCCTAACTTGCCTGCGGCCCGTCCTGGGCTTTTGCCTCCAAAAATTCCAGAAGGACGAGGATTTCTCCCAGACCAAAGCTGCCCCCTGCTCCAAAAATGGCTGCCATCGGAGGCCCAAACGCGCCCTACAAAATGACATCTGCCAAGTGAGCTCTTGAGTTTGGCTTCTTGGGGAAAAGTGCCTCCTTTCGGAGCCAACTTGCCTAACTTGCCTGCGGCCCGTCCTGGGCTTTTGCCTACAAAAATTCCAGAAGGACGAGGATTTCTCCCAGGGCAAAGCTGCCCCCTCCTCCAAACCTGGCTGCCATTGGAGGCCCAAACGTGCCCTACAAAATGACACCTGCCAAGTTGGCTCTTGAGTTTGGCTTCTTGGGGAAAAGTGCCTCCTTTCAAAGCGAACTTGCCTGCAGCCCGTGCTGGGCTTTAGACTACAAAAATTCCATAAGGACGAGGATTTCTCCCAGACCAAAGCTGCCCCCTCCTCCAAACCTGGCTGCCATCGGAGGCCCAAACGCGCCCTACAAAATGACACATGCCAAGTGGGCTCTTGAGTTTGGCTTCTTGGGGAAAAGTGCCTCCTTTCGAAGCCAACTTGCCTAACTAGCCTGCGGCCCGTGCTGGGCTTTTGCCTACAAAAATTCCATAAGGACGAGGATTTCTCCCAGACCAAAGCTGCCCCCTCCTCCAAACCTGGCTGCCATCGGAGGCCCAAACGCGCCCTACAAAATGACATCTGCATTGTGGGTTCTTGAGTTTGTCTTCTTGGGGAAAAGTGCCTCCTTTCAAAGCCAACTTGCCTAACTTGCCTGCGGCCCATGCGGGGTTTTTGCCTCCAAAAATTCCAGAAGGACGAGGATTTCTCCCAGACCAAAGCTGCCCCCTCCTCCAAACCTGGCTGCCATCGGAGGCCCAAACGCGCCCTACAAAATGACACCTGCCAAGTGGGCTCTTGAGTTTGGCTTCTTGGGGAAAAGTGACTCCTTTCAAAACCAACTTGCCTGCGTCCCGTCCCGGGCTTTTGCTACAAAAATTCCATAAGGACGAGGATTTCTCCCAGACCAAAGCTGCCCCCTCCTCCAAACCTGGCTGCCATCGGAGGCCCAAACGCGCCCTACAAAATGACATCTGCCAAGTGGGCTCTTGAGTTTGGCTTCTTGGGGAAAAGTGCCTCCTTTCGGAGCCAACTTGCCTAACTTGCCTGCGGCCCGTCCTGGGCTTTTGCCTCCAAAAATTCCAGAAGGACGAGGATTTCTCCCAGACCAAAGCTGCCCCCTCCTCCAAACCTGGCTGCCATCGGAGGCCCAAACGCGCCCTACAAAATGACATCTGCCAAGTGAGCTCTTGAGTTTGGCTTCTTGGGGAAAAGTGCCTCCTTTCGGAGCCAACTTGCCTAACTTGCCTGCGGCCCGTCCTGGGCTTTTGCCTCCAAAAATTCCAGAAGGACGAGGATTTCTCCCAGGCCAAAGCTGCCCCCTCCTCCAAACCTGGCTGCCATCGGAGGCCCAAACGTGCCCTACAAAATGACACCTGCCAAATCGGCTCTTGAGTTTGGCTTCTTGGTGAAAAGTGCCTCCTTTCAAAGCCAACTTGCCTGCAGCCCGTGCTGGGCTTTAGACTACAAAAATTCCATAAGGACGAGGATTTCTCCCAGACCAAAGCTGCCCCCTCCTCCAAACCTGGCTGCCATCGGAGGCCCAAACGCGCCCTACAAAATGACACCTGCCAAGTGGGCTCTTGAGTTTGGCTTCTTGGGGAAAAGTGCCTCCTTTCAAAGCCAACTTGCCTAACTTTCCTGCGGCCCATGCGGGGTTTTTGCCTACAAAAATTCCATAAGGACGAGGATTTCTCCCAGACCAAAGCTGCCCCCTCCTCCAAACCTGGCTGCCATCGGAGGCCCAAACGCGCCCTACAAAATGACACCTGCCAAGTGGGCTCTTGAGTTTCGCTTCTTAGGGAAAAGTGACTCCTTTCAAAACCAACTTGCCTGCGTCCCGTCCCGGGCTTTTGCTACAAAAATTCCATAAGGACGAGGATTCCTCCCAGACCAAAGCTGCCCCCTCCTCCAAACCTGGCTGCCATCGGAGGCCCAAACGCGCCCTACAAAATGACATCTGCCAAGTGGGCTCTTGAGTTTGGCTTTCTGGGGAAAAGTGCCTCCTTTCGGAGTCAACTTGCCTGCGGCCCATGCAGGGCTTTTGCCGACAAAAATTCCATAAGGACGAGGATTTCTCCCAGACCAAAGCTGCCCCCTCCTCCAAACCTGGCTGCCATCGGAGGCCCAAACGCGCCCTACAAAATGACATCTGCCAAGTGGGCTCTTGAGTTTGGCTTTCTGGGGAAAAGTGCCTCCTTTCGGAGTCAACTTGCCTGCGGCCCAT
This sequence comes from Cinclus cinclus, assembly GCF_963662255.1. NCBI lineage: Eukaryota > Metazoa > Chordata > Aves > Passeriformes > Cinclidae > Cinclus > Cinclus cinclus. Next base: position 2,648 of record NW_026912167.1, on the reverse strand, counting down.
GCAGGGCTTTTGCCGACAAAAATTCCATAAGGACGAGGATTTCTCCCAGACCAAAGCTGCCCCCTCCTCCAAACCTGGCTGCCATCGGAGGCCCAAACGTGCCCTACAAAATGACATCTGCCAAGTGGGCTCTTGAGTTTGGCTTCTTGGGTGGAAGTGCCTCCTTTCAAAGCCAACTTGCCTGCGGCCCATGCGGGGTTTCTGCCTACAAAAATTCCATAACGACGAGGATTTCTCCCAGACCAAAGCTGCCCCCTCCTCCAAACCTGGCTGCCATTGGAGGCCCAAACGCGCCCTACAAAATGACATCTGCCAAGTGGGCTCTTGAGTTTGGCTTCTTGGGGGAAAGTGCCTCCTTTCAAAACCAACTTGCCTAACTAGCCTGCGGCCCGTGCTGGGCTTTAGACTACAAAAATTCCATAAGGACGAGGATTTCTCCCAGACCAAAGCTGCCCCCTCCTCCAAACCTGGCTGCCATCGGAGGACCAAACGCGCCCCACAAAATGACATCTGCATTGAGGGTTCTTGAGTTTGGCTTCCTGGGGAAAAGTGCCTCCTTTCGGAGTCAACTTGCCTGCGGCCCATGCAGGGCTTTTGCCTACAAAAATTCCAGAAGGACGAGGATTTCTCCCAGACCAAAGCTGCCCCCTCCTCCAAACCTGGCTGCCATCGGAGGCCCAAACGTGCCCTACAAAATGACACCTGCCAAGTGGGCTCTTGAGTTTGGCTTCTTGGGTGGAAGTGCCTATTTTCAAAGCCAACTTGCCTGCGGCCTGTGCTGGGCTTTAGACTACAAAAATTCCATAAGGACGAGGATTTCTCCCAGACCAAAGCTGCCCCCTCCTCCAAACCTGGCTGCCATCGGAGGCCCAAACGCGCCCTACAAAATGACATCTGCCAAGTGGGCTCTTGAGTTTGGCTTCTTGGGGAAAAGTGCCTCCTTTCGGAGCCAACTTGCCTAACTTGCCTGCGGCCCGTCCTGGGCTTTTGCCTCCAAAAATTCCAGAAGGACGAGGATTTCTCCCAGGCCAAAGCTGCCCCCTCCTCCAAACCTGGCTGCCATCGGAGGCCCAAACGTGCCCTACAAAATGACACCTGCCAAGTGGGCTCTTGAGATTGGCTTCTTGGGGAAAAGTGCCTCCTTTCAAATCCAACTTGCCTGCAGCCCGTGCTGGGCTTTAGACTACAAAAATTCCATAATGACGAGGATTTCTCCCAGACCAAAGCTGCCCCCTCCTCCAAACCTGGCTGCCATCGGAGGCCCAAACGCGCCCTACAAAATGACATCTGCATTGTGGGTTCTTGAGTTTGGCTTCTTGGGGAAAAGTGCCTCCTTTCGGAGTCAACTTGCCTGCGGCCCATGCAGGGCTTTTGCCTCCAAGAATTCCAGAAGGACGAGGATTTCTCCCAGACCAAAGCTGCCCCCTCCTCCAAACCTGGCTGCCATCGGAGGCCCAAACGTGCCCTACAAAATGACACCTGCCAAGTGGGCTCTTGAGTTTGGCTTCTTGGGTGGAAGTGCCTCCTTTCAAAGCCAACTTGCCTGCGGCCCGTCCTGGGCTTTTGCCTACAAAAATTCCATAAGGACGAGGATTTCTCCCAGACCAAAGCTGCCCCCTCCTCCAAACCTGGCTGCCATTGGAGGCCCAAACGCGCCCTACAAAATGACATCTGCCAAGTGGGCTCTTGAGTTTGGCTTCTTGGGGGAAAGTGCCTCCTTTCAAAGCCAACTTGCCTAACTAGCCTGCGGCCCGTGCTGGGCTTTAGACTACAAAAATTCCATAAGGACGAGGATTTCTCCCAGACCAAAGCTGCCCCCTCCTCCAAACCTGGCTGCCATCGGAGGCCCAAACGCGCCCTACAAAATGACATCTGCCAAGTGCGCTCTTGAGTTTGGCTTTCTGGGGAAAAGTGCCTCCTTTCGGAGTCAACTTGCCTGCGGCCCATGCAGGGCTTTTGCCGACAAAAATTCCATAAGGACGAGGATTTCTCCCAGACCAAAGCTGCCCCCTCCTCCAAACCTGGCTGCCATCGGAGGCCCAAACGCGCCCTACAAAATGACACCTGCCAAGTGGGCTCTTGAGTTTGGCTTCTTGGGTGGAAGTGCCTCCTTTCAAAGCCAACTTGCCTGCGGCCCGTCCTGGGCTTTTGACTGCAAAAATTCCATAAGGACGAGGATTTCTCCCAGACCAAAGCTGCCCCCTCCTCCAAACCTGGCTGCCATTGGAGGCCCAAACGCGCCCTACAAAATGACATCTGCCAAGTGGGCTCTTGAGTTTGGCTTCTTGGGGGAAAGTGCCTCCTTTCAAAGCCACCTTGCCTAACTAGCCTGCGGCCCGTGCTGGGCTTTAGACTACAAAAATTCCAGAAGGACGAGGATTTCTCCCAGACCAAAGCTGCCCCCTCCTCCAAACCTGGCTGCCATCAGAGGCCCAAACGCGCCCCACAAAATGACATCTGCCAAGTGGGCTCTTGAGTTTGGCTTCTTGGGGAAAAGTGCCTCCTTTCGGAGCCAACATGCCTAACTTGCCTGCGGCCCGTCCTGGGCTTTTGCCTCCAAAAATTCCAGAAGGACGAGGATTTCTCCCAGACCAAAGCTGCCCCCTGCTCCAAAAATGGCTGCCATCGGAGGCCCAAACGCGCCCTAC
>NW_026912166.1:0-57000 GCF_963662255.1 Cinclus cinclus | reverse complement strand
ATTATTTGATTCTTGGCCTCCATGGTGGCATAATAGATCCTTGCTTCTATTGGTCCCCGTGCTGTAACAATTCATCCCTGGCCCTTTTAGGCCCATTGGTGTCACAAGGGATCATTAGATTGTTAGCCTGTATTGGGTCACAATGGTTCCTTGCTTCTCTTAACCCCTGTGGTGGCACAATGCATCCCATGCCCTTTTAGGCCACTTGATGTCACAATGAATCTTTTGATTCTTGGCCCCCATGGTGTCATAATGGTTCCTTGTTTCTATTGGGCCCCATGCTGTCACAATTCATCCCTGGCCCTTTTACGCCCCCTGGTGACAAATGGGATCCTGGGATTATTAGCCTCCATTGGGTCACAATGGATCCTTGCTTCTCTTAACCTCTGTGGTGGCACAATGCATCCCATGCCCTTTTAGGCCACTTGATGTCACAATGAATCATTTGATTCTTGGCCTCCACGGTGGCATAATAGATCCTTGCTTCTATTGGTCCCCGTGCTGTAACAATCCATCCCTGGCCCTTTTTATACCCCCTGGTGCCACAAGGGATCATTAGATTGTTAGCCTGCATTGGGTCACAATGGTTCCTTGCTTCTCTTAACCTCTGTGGTGTGACAATGCATTCCAAGACTTTTAGGCCACTTGGTCTTACAATGAACCATTTGATTCTTGGCCTTCATGGTGTCATAATGGTTCCTTGCTTCTATAGGTCCCCATGCTGTCAGAGTTCATCCGTGGTCCTTGTGCGCCCCCTGATGTCAAAAGGGATTCTTAGATTGTTAGCCTGCATTGGGTCACAATGGTTCCTTGCTTCTCTTAACCCCTGTGGTGTCACAATGCATCCCATGCCCTTTTAGGCCACTTGATGTCACAATGAATCATTTGATTCTTGGCCTCCATGGTGGCATAATTGTACCAGGTTTTACTTGGGCCCCATGCTTTCACAATTCATCCCTGCCCCTTTTAGGCCCATTGGTGTCACAAGGGATCATTAGATTGTTAGCCTGCATTGGGTCACAATGGTTCCTTGCTTCTCTTAACCCCTGTGGTGGCACAATGCATCCCATGCCCTTTTAGGCCACATGATGTCACAATGAATCATTTGATTCTTGGCCTCCACGGTGGCATAATAGATCCTTGCTTCTATTGGTCCCCGTGCTGTAACAATCCATCCCTGGCCCTTTTTATACCCCCTGGTGCCACAAGGGATCATTAGATTGTTAGCCTGCATTGGGTCACAATGGTTCCTTGCTTCTCTTAACCCCTGTGCTGTCACAATGCATCCCATGCCCTTTTAGGCCACTTGATGTCACAATGAATCTTTTGATTCTTGGCCTCCATGGTGTCATTATGGTTCCTTGTTTCTATTGGGCCCCATGCTGTCACAATTCACCCCTGGACCTTTTACGCCCCCTGGTGTCAAATGGGATCCTGGGATTATTAGCCTCCATTGGGTCACAATGGATCCTTGCTTCTCTTAACCTCTGTGGTGTCACAATGCATTCCAAGCCCTTTTAGGCCACTTGATGTCACAATGAATCATTTGATTCTTGGCCTTCATGGTGTCATAATGGTTCCTTGCTTCTATAGGTCCCCATGCTGTCAGAGTTCATCCGTGGCCCTTTTGCGCCCCCTGGTGTCTAAAGGGATTGTTAGATTGTTAGCCTGCATTGGGTCACAATGGTTCCTTGCTTCCCTTAGCCTCTGTGGTGTCACAATGCATCCCATGCGCTTTTAGGCCACTTGATGTCACAATGAATCATTTGATTTTTGGCCTCCATGGTGGCATAATTGTACCAGGTTTTACTTGGGCCCCATGCTTTCACAATTCATCCCTGCCCCTTTTAGGCCCATTGGTGTCAAAAGGGATCATTAGATTGTTAGCCTGCATTGGGTCACAATGGTTCCTTGCTTCTCTTAACCCCTGTGCTGTCACAATGCATCCCATGCCCTTTTAGGCCACTTGATGTCACAAAGAATTATTTGATTCTTGGCCTCCATGGTGGCATAATAGATCCTTGCTTCTATTGGTCCCCGTGCTGTAACAATTCCTCCCAGGGCACTTTTAGGCCCATTGGTGTCACAAGGGATCATTAGATTGTTAGCCTGCATTGGGTTACAATGGTTCCTTGCTTCTCTTAACCTCTGTGGTGTCACAATGCATCCCATGCCCTTTTAGGCCACTTGATGTCACAATGAATCATTTGATTCTTGGCCTCCATGGTGTCATAATGGTTCCTTGTTTCTATTGGGCCCCATGCTGTCACAATTCATCCCTGGCCCTTTTACGACCCCTGGTGTCAAATGGGATCCTGGGATTATTAGCCTCCATTGGGTCACAATGGATCCTTGCTTCTCTTAACCCCTGTGCTGTCACAATGCATCCCATGCCCTTTTAGGCCACTTGATGTCACAATGAATCATTTGATTCTTGGCCTCCACGGTGGCATAATAGATCCTTGCTTCTATTGGTCCCCGTGCTGTAACAATCCATCCCTGGCCGTTTTTATACCCCCTGGTGCCAAAAGGGATCATTAAATTGTTAGCCTGCATTGGGTCACAATGGTTCCTTGCTTCTCTTAACCTCTGTGGTGTCACAATGCATTCCAAGACTTTTAGGCCACTTGGTCTTACAATGAACCATTTGATTCTTGGCCTTCATGGTGTCATAATGGTTCCTTGCTTCTATAGGTCCCCATGCTGTCAGAGTTCATCCGTGGTCCTTTTGCGCCCCCTGATGTCAAAAGGGATTCTTAGATTGTTAGCCTGCATTGGGTGACAATGGTTCCTTGCTTCTCTTAACCCCTGTGCTGTCACAATGCATCCCATGCCCTTTTAGGCCACTTGATGTCACAATGAATCTTTTGATTCTTGGCCCCCATGGTGTCATAATGGTTCCTTGTTTCTATTGGGCCCCATGCTGTCACAATTCATCCCTGGCCCTTTTACGCCCCCTGGTGTCAAATGGGATCCTGGGATTATTAGCCTCCATTGTGTCACAATGGATCCTTGCTTCTCTTAACCCCTGTGGTGGCACAATGCATCCCATGCCCTTTTAGGCCACTTGATGTCACAATGAATCTTTTGATTCTTGGCCCCCATGGTGTCATAATGGTTCCTTGTTTCTATTGGGCCCCATGCTGTCACAATTCATCCCTGGCCCTTTTACGCCCCCGGTGTCAAATGGGATCCTGGGATTATTAGCCTCCATTGTGTCACAATGGATCCTTGCTTCTCTTAACCCCTGTGCTGTCACAATGCATCCCATGCACTTTTAGGCCACTTGATGTCACAATGAATCATTTGATTCTTGACCTCCACGGTGGCATAATAGATCCTTGCTTCTATTGGTCCCCGTGCTGTAACAATCCATCCCTGGAACTTTTTATACCCCCTGGTGCCACAAGGGATCATTAGATTGTTAGCCTGCATTGGGTCACAATGGTTCCTTGCTTCTCTTAACCCCTGTGGTGTCACAATGCATCCCATGCCCTTTTAGGCCACTTGATGTCACAATGAATCATTTGATTCTTGGCCTCCATGGTGGCATAATTTTACCAGGTTTTACTTGGGCCCCATGCTTTCACAATTCATCCCTGCCCCTTTTAGGCCCATTGGTGTCACAAGGGATCATTAGATTGTTAGCCTGCATTGGGTCACAATGGTTCCTTGCTTCTCTTAACCTCTGTGGTGTCACAATGCATCCCATGCCCTTTTAGGCCACTTGATGTCACAATGAATCATTTGATTCTTGGCCTCCATGGTGTCATAATGGTTCCTTGTTTCTATTGGGCCCCATGCTGTCACAATTCATCCCTGGCCCTTTTACGCCCCCTGGTGTCAAATGGGATCCTGGGATTATTAGCCTCCATTGGGTCACAATGGATCCTTGCTTCTCTTAACCTCTGTGGTGTCACAATGCATTCCAAGCCCTTTTAGGCAACTTGATGTCACAATGAATCATTTGATTCTTGGCCTTCATGCTGTCATAATGTTTCCTTGCTTCTATAGGTCCCCATGCTGTCAAAGTTCATCTGTGGTCCTTTTGCGCCCCCTGGTGTCAAAAGGGATTCTTAGATTGTTAGCCTGCATTGGGTCACAATGGTTCCTTGCTTTTCTTAACCCCTGTGGTGTCACAATGCATCCCATGCCCTTTTAGGCCACTTGATGTCACAATGAATCATTTGATTCTTGGCCTCCATGGTGGCATAATTGTACCAGGATTTACTTGGGCCCCATGCTTTCACAATTCATCCCTGCCCCTTTTAGGCCCATTGGTGTCGCAAGTGATCATTAGATTGTTAGCCTGCGTTGGGTCACAATGGTTCCTTGCTTCTCTTAACCCCTGTGCTGTCACAATGCATCCCATGCCCTTTTAGGCCACATGATGTCACAATGAATTATTTGATTCTTGGCCTCCATGGTGGCATAATAGATCCTTGCTTCTATTGGTCCCCGTGCTGTAACAATTCCTCCCAGGGCCCTTTTAGGCCCATTGGTGTCACAAGGGATCATTAGATTGTTAGCCTGCATTGGGTCACAATGGTTCCTTGCTTCTCTTAACCTCTGTGGTGTCACAATGCATCCCATGCCCTTTTAGGCCACTTGATGTCACAATGAATCATTTGATTCTTGGCCTCCATGGTGTCATAATGGTTCCTTGTTTCTATTGGGCCCCATGCTGTCACAATTCATCCCTGGCCCTTTTAAGCCCCCTGGTGTCAAATGGGATCCTGGGATTATTAGCCTCCATTGGGTCACAATGGATCCTTGCTTCTCTTAACCCCTGTGCTGTCACAATGCATCCCATGCCCTTTTAGGCCACTTGATGTCACAATGAATTATTTGATTCTTGGCCTCCATGGTGGCATAATAGATCCTTGCTTCTATTGGTCCCCGTGCTGTAACAATTCCACCCAGGGCCCTTTTAGGCCCATTGGTGTCACAAGGGATCATTAGATTGTTAGCCTGCATTGGGTCACAATGGTTCCTTGCTTCTCTTAACCCCTGTGGTGTCACAATGCATCCCACGCCCTTTTAGGCCACTTGATGTCACAATGAATCATTTGATTCTTGGCCTCCATGGTGGCGTAATTGTACCAGGTTTTAATTGGGCCCCATGCTTTCACAATACATCCCTGCCCCTTTTAGGCCCATTGGTGTCAAAAGGGATCATTAGATTGTTAGCCTGCATTGGGTCACAATGGTTCCTTGCTTCTCTTAACCCCTGTGCTGTCACAATGCATCCCATGCCCTTTTAGGCCACTTGATGTCACAATGAATTATTTGATTCTTGGCCTCCATGGTGGCATAATAGATCCTTGCTTCTATTGGTCCCCGTGCTGTAACAATTCATCCCTGGCCCTTTTAGGCCCATTGGTGTCACAAGGGATCATTAGATTGTTAGCCTGCATTGGGTCACAATGGTTCCTTGCTTCTCTTAACCTCTGTGGTGTCACAATGCATCCCATGCCCTTTTAGGCCACTTGATGTCACAATGAATCATTTGATTCTTGGCCTCCATGGTGTCATAATGGTTCCTTGTTTCTATTGGGCCCCATGCTGTCACAATTCATCCCTGGCCCTTTTACGCCCCCTGGTGTCAAATGGGATCCTGGGATTATTAGCCTCCATTGGGTCACAATGGATCCTTGCTTCTCTTAACCTCTGTGGTGTCACAATGCATTCCAAGCCCTTTTAGGCAACTTGATGTCACAATGAATCATTTGATTCTTGGCCTTCATGCTGTCATACTGTTTCCTTGCTTCTATAGGTCCCCATGCTGTCAAAGTTCATCCGTGGTCCTTTTGCGCCCCCTGGTGTCAAAAGGGATTCTTAGATTGTTAGCCTGCATTGGGTCACAATGGTTCCTTGCTTTTCTTAACCCCTGTGGTGTCACAATGCATCCCATGCCCTTTTAGGCCACTTGATGTCACAATGAATCATTTGATTCTTGGCCTCCATGGTGGCATAATTGTACCAGGATTTACTTGGGCCCCATGCTTTCACAATTCATCCCTGCCCCTTTTAGGCCCATTGGTGTCGCAAGTGATCATTAGATTGTTAGCCTGCGTTGGGTCACAATGGTTCCTTGCTTCTCTTAACCCCTGTGCTGTCACAATGCATCCCATGCCCTTTTAGGCCACATGATGTCACAATGAATTATTTGATTCTTGGCCTCCATGGTGGCATAATAGATCCTTGCTTCTATTGGTCCCCGTGCTGTAACAATTCCTCCCAGGGCCCTTTTAGGCCCATTGGTGTCACAAGGGATCATTAGATTGTTAGCCTGCATTGGGTCACAATGGTTCCTTGCTTCTCTTAACCTCTGTGGTGTCACAATGCATCCCATGCCCTTTTAGGCCACTTGATGTCACAATGAATCATTTGATTCTTGGCCTCCATGGTGTCATAATGGTTCCTTGTTTCTATTGGGCCCCATGCTGTCACAATTCATCCCTGGCCCTTTTAAGCCCCCTGGTGTCAAATGGGATCCTGGGATTATTAGCCTCCATTGGGTCACAATGGATCCTTGCTTCTCTTAACCCCTGTGCTGTCACAATGCATCCCATGCCCTTTTAGGCCACTTGATGTCACAATGAATTATTTGATTCTTGGCCTCCATGGTGGCATAATAGATCCTTGCTTCTATTGGTCCCCGTGCTGTAACAATTCCTCCCAGGGCCCTTTTAGGCCCATTGGTGTCACAAGGGATCATTAGATTGTTAGCCTGCATTGGGTCACAATGGTTCCTTGCTTCTCTTAACCTCTGTGGTGTCACAATGCATCCCACGCCCTTTTAGGCCACTTGATGTCACAATGAATCATTTGATTCTTGGCCTCCATGGTGGCGTAATTGTACCAGGTTTTAATTGGGCCCCATGCTTTCACAATACATCCCTGCCCCTTTTAGGCCCATTGGTGTCAAAAGGGATCATTAGATTGTTAGCCTGCATTGGGTCACAATGGTTCCTTGCTTCTCTTAACCTCTGTGCTGTCACAATGCATCCCATGTCCTTTTAGGCCACTTGATGTCACAATGAATTATTTGATTCTTGGCCTCCATGGTGGCATAATAGATCCTTGCTTCTATTGGTCCCCGTGCTGTAACAATTCATCCCTGGCCCTTTTAGGCCCATTGGTGTCACAAGGGATCATTAGATTGTTAGCCTGTATTGGGTCACAATGGTTCCTTGCTTCTCTTAACCCCTGTGGTGGCACAATGCATCCCATGCCCTTTTAGGCCACTTGATGTCACAATGAATCTTTTGATTCTTGGCCCCCATGGTGTCATAATGGTTCCTTGTTTCTATTGGGCCCCATGCTGTCACAATTCATCCCTGGCCCTTTTACGCCCCCTGGTGTCAAATGGGATCCTGGGATTATTAGCCTCCATTGGGTCACAATGGATCCTTGCTTCTCTTAACCTCTGTGGTGGCACAATGCATCCCATGCCCTTTTAGGCCACTTGATGTCACAATGAATCATTTGATTCTTGGCCTCCACGGTGGCATAATAGATCCTTGCTTCTATTGGTCCCCGTGCTGTAACAATCCATCCCTGGCCCTTTTTATACCCCCTGGTGCCACAAGGGATCATTAGATTGTTAGCCTGCATTGGGTCACAATGGTTCCTTGCTTCTCTTAACCTCTGTGGTGTGACAATGCATTCCAAGACTTTTAGGCCACTTGGTCTTACAATGAACCATTTGATTCTTGGCCGTCATGGTGTCATAATGGTTCCTTGCTTCTATAGGTCCCCATGCTGTCAGAGTTCATCCGTGGTCCTTGTGCGCCCCCTGATGTCAAAAGGGATTCTTAGATTGTTAGCCTGCATTGGGTCACAATGGTTCCTTGCTTCTCTTAACCCCTGTGGTGTCACAATGCATCCCATGCCCTTTTAGGCCACTTGATGTCACAATGAATCATTTGATTCTTGGCCTCCATGGTGGCATAATTGTACCAGGTTTTACTTGGGCCCCATGCTTTCACAATTCATCCCTGCCCCTTTTAGGCCCATTGGTGTCACAAGGGATCATTAGATTGTTAGCCTGCATTGGGTCACAATGGTTCCTTGCTTCTCTTAACCCCTGTGGTGGCACAATGCATCCCATGCCCTTTTAGGCCACTTGATGTCACAATGAATCATTTGATTCTTGGCCTTCATGGTGGCATAATAGATCCTTGCTTCTATTGGTCCCCGTGCTGTAACAATCCATCCCTGGCCCTTTTTATACCCCCTGGTGCCACAAGGGATCATTAGATTGTTAGCCTGCATTGGGTCACAATGGTTCCTTGCTTCTCTTAACCCCTGTGCTGTCACAATGCATCCCATGCCCTTTTAGGCCACTTGATGTCACAATGAATCATTTGATTCTTGGCCTCCATGGTGTCATTATGGTTCCTTGTTTCTATTGGGCCCCATGCTGTCACAATTCACCCCTGGCCCTTTTACGCCCCCTGGTGTCAAATGGGATCCTGGGATTATTAGCCTCCATTGGGTCACAATGGATCCTTGCTTCTCTTAACCTCTGTGGTGTCACAATGAATTCCAAGCCCTTTTAGGCCACTTGATGTCACAATGAATCATTTGATTCTTGGCCTCCACGGTGGCATAATAGATCCTTGCTTCTATTGGTCCCCGTGCTGTAACAATCCATCCCTGGCCGTTTTTATACCCCCTGGTGCCAAAAGGGATCATTAAATTGTTAGCCTGCATTGGGTCACAATGGTTCCTTGCTTCTCTTAACCTCTGTGGTGTCACAATGCATTCCAAGACTTTTAGGCCACTTGGTCTTACAATGAACCATTTGATTCTTGGCCTTCATGGTGTCATAATGGTTCCTTGCTTCTATAGGTCCCCATGCTGTCAGAGTTCATCCGTGGTCCTTTTGCGCCCCCTGATGTCAAAAGGGATTCTTAGATTGTTAGCCTGCATTGGGTGACAATGGTTCCTTGCTTCTCTTAACCCCTGTGCTGTCACAATGCATCCCATGCCCTTTTAGGCCACTTGATGTCACAATGAATCTTTTGATTCTTGGCCCCCATGGTGTCATAATGGTTCCTTGTTTCTATTGGGCCCCATGCTGTCACAATTCATCCCTGGCCCTTTTACGCCCCCTGGTGTCAAATGGGATCCTGGGATTATTAGCCTCCATTGTGTCACAATGGATCCTTGCTTCTCTTAACCCCTGTGGTGGCACAATGCATCCCATGCCCTTTTAGGCCACTTGATGTCACAATGAATCTTTTGATTCTTGGCCCCCATGGTGTCATAATGGTTCCTTGTTTCTATTGGGCCCCATGCTGTCACAATTCATCCCTGGCCCTTTTACGCCCCCGGTGTCAAATGGGATCCTGGGATTATTAGCCTCCATTGTGTCACAATGGATCCTTGCTTCTCTTAACCCCTGTGCTGTCACAATGCATCCCATGCATTTTTATGCCACTTGATGTCACAATGAATCATTTGATTCTTGGCCTCCACGGTGGCATAATAGATCCTTGCTTCTATTGGTCCCCGTGCTGTAACAATCCATCCCTGGACCTTTTTATACCCCCTGGTGCCACAAGGGATCATTAGATTGTTAGCCTGCATTGGGTCACAATGGTTCCTTGCTTCTCTTAACCCCTGTGGTGTCACAATGCATCCCATGCCCTTTTAGGCCACTTGATGTCACAATGAATCATTTGATTCTTGGCCTCCATGGTGGCATAATTTTACCAGGTTTTACTTGGGCCCCATGCTTTCACAATTCATCCCTGCCCCTTTTAGGCCCATTGGTGTCACAAGGGATCATTAGATTGTTAGCCTGCATTGGGTCACAATGGTTCCTTGCTTCTCTTAACCTCTGTGGTGTCACAATGCATCCCATGCCCTTTTAGGCCACTTGATGTCACAATGAATCATTTGATTCTTGGCCTCCATGGTGTCATAATGGTTCCTTGTTTCTATTGGGCCCCATGCTGTCACAATTCATCCCTGGCCCTTTTACGCCCCCTGGTGTCAAATGGGATCCTGGGATTATTAGCCTCCATTGGGTCACAATGGATCCTTGCTTCTCTTAACCTCTGTGGTGTCACAATGCATTCCAAGCCCTTTTAGGCAACTTGATGTCACAATGAATCATTTGATTCTTGGCCTTCATGCTGTCATAATGTTTCCTTGCTTCTATAGGTCCCCATGCTGTCAAAGTTCATCCGTGGTCCTTTTGCGCCCCCTGGTGTCAAAAGGGATTGTTAGATTGTTAGCCTGCATTGGGTCACAATGGTTCCTTGCTTCTCTTAACCCCTGTGGTGTCACAATGCATCCCATGCCCTTTTAGGCCACTTGATGTCACAAGGAATCATTTGATTCTTGGCCTCCATGGTGGCGTAATTGTACCAGGTTTTAATTGGGCCCCATGCTTTCACAATACATCCCTGCCCCTTTTAGGCCCATTGGTGTCAAAAGGGATCATTAGATTGTTAGCCTGCATTGGGTCACAATGGTTCCTTGCTTCTCTTAACCCCTGTGCTGTCACAATGCATCCCATGCCCTTTTAGGCCACTTGATGTCACAATGAATCATTTGATTCTTGGCCTCCATGGTGGCATAATTGTACCAGGATTTACTTGGGCCCCATGCTTTCACAATTCATCCCTGCCCCTTTTAGGCCCATTGGTGTCGCAAGTGATCATTAGATTGTTAGCCTGCTTTGGGTCACAATGGTTCCTTGCTTCTCTTAACCCCTGTGCTGTCACAATGCATCCCATGCCCTTTTAGGCCACATGATGTCACAATGAATTATTTGATTCTTGGCCTCCATGGTGGCATAATAGATCCTTGCTTCTATTGGTCCCCGTGCTGTAACAATTCCTCCCAGGGCCCTTTTAGGCCCATTGGTGTCACAAGGGATCATTAGATTGTTAGCCTGCATTGGGTCACAATGGTTCCTTGCTTCTCTTAACCCCTGTGGTGTCACAATGCATCCCATGCCCTTTTAGGCCACTTGATGTCACAATGAATCATTTGATTCTTGGCCTCCATGGTAGCATAATTTTACCAGGTTTTACTTGGGCCCCATGATTTCACAATTCATCCCTGGCCCTTTTAAGCCCCCTGGTGTCAAATGGGATCCTGGGATTATTAGCCTCCATTGGGTCACAATGGATCCTTGCTTCTCTTAACCCCTGTGCTGTCACAATGCATCCCATGCCCTTTTAGGCCACTTGATGTCACAATGAATCATTTGATTCTTGGCCTCCACGGTGGCATAATAGATCCTTGCTTCTATTGGTCCCCGTGCTGTAACAATCCATCCCTGGCCCTTTTTATACCCCCTGGTGCCAAAAGGGATCATTAAATTGTTAGCCTGCATTGGGTCACAATGGTTCCTTGCTTCTCTTAACCTCTGTGGTGTCACAATGCATTCCAAGACTTTTAGGCCACTTGGTCTTACAATGAACCATTTGATTCTTGGCCTTCATGGTGTCATAATGGTTCCTTGCTTCTATAGGTCCCCATGCTGTCAGAGTTCATCCGTGGTCCTTTTGCGCCCCCTGATGTCAAAAGGGATTCTTAGATTGTTAGCCTGCATTGGGTCACAATGGTTCCTTGCTTCTCTTAACCCCTGTGCTGTCACAATGCATCCCATGCACTTTTAGGCCACTTGATGTCACAATGAATCATTTGATTCTTGGCCTCCATGGTGGCGTAATTGTACCAGGTTTTAATTGGGCCCCATGCTTTCACAATACATCCCTGCCCCTTTTAGGCCCATTGGTGTCAAAAGGGATTCTTAGATTGTTAGCCTGCATTGGGTCACAATGGTTCCTTGCTTCTCTTAACCCCTGTGCTGTCACAATGCATCCCATGCCCTTTTAGGCCACTTGATGTCACAATGAATCTTTTGATTCTTGGCCCCCATGGTGTCATAATGGTTCCTTGTTTCTATTGGGCCCCATGCTGTCACAATTCATCCCTGGCCCTTTTACGCCCCCTGGTGTCAAATGGGATCCTGGGATTATTAGCCTCCATTGTGTCACAATGGATCCTTGCTACTCTTAACCCCTGTGGTGGCACAATGCATCCCATGCACTTTTAGGCCACTTGATGTCACAATGAATCATTTGATTCTTGGCCTCCACGGTGCCATAATAGATCCTTGCTTCTATTGGTCCCCGTGCTGTAACAATCCATCCCTGGACCTTTTTATACCCCCTGGTGCCACAAGGGATCATTAGATTGTTAGCCTGCATTGGGTCACAATGGTTCCTTGCTTCTCTTAACCCCTGTGGTGTCACAATGCATCCCATGCCCTTTTAGGCCACTTGATGTCACAATGAATCATTTGATTCTTGGCCTCCATGGTAGCATAATTTTACCAGGTTTTACTTGGGCCCCATGATTTCACAATTCATCCCTGCCCCTTTTACGCCCCCTGGTTTCAAATGGGATCCTGGGATTATTAGCCTGCATTGGGTTACAATGGTTCCTTGATTCTCTTAACCTCTGTGGTGTCACAATGCATCCCATGCCCTTTTAGGCCACTTGATGTCACAATGAATCATTTGATTCTTGGCCTCCATGGTGTCATAATGGTTCCTTGTTTCTATTGGGCCCCATGCTGTCACAATTCATCCCTGGCCCTTTTACGCCCCCTGGTGTCAAAAGGGATTGTTAGATTGTTAGCCTCCATTGGGTCACAATGGTTCCTTGCTTCTCTTAACCTCTGTGGTGTCACAATGCATTCCAAGCCCTTTTAGGCCACTTGATGTCACAATGAATCATTTGATTCTTGGCCTTCATGCTGTCATAATGTTTCCTTGCTTCTATAGGTCCCCATGCTGTCAAAGTTCATCCGTGGTCCATTTGCGCCCCCTGGTGTCAAAAGGGATTCTTAGATTGTTAGCCTGCATTGGGTCACAATGGTTCCTTGCTTTTCTTAACCCCTGTGGTGTCACAATGCATCCCATGCCCTTTTAGGCCACTTGATGTCACAATGAATCATTTGATTCTTGGCCTCCATGGTGGCATAATTGTACCAGGATTTACTTGGGCCCCATGCTTTCACAATTCATCCCTGCCCCTTTTAGGCCCATTGGTGTCGCAAGGGATCATTAGATTGTTAGCCTGCATTGGGTCACAATGGTTCCTTGCTTCTCTTAACCTCTGTGGTGTCACAATGCATCCCATGCCCTTTTAGGCCACTTGATGTCACAATGAATCATTTGATTCTTGGCCTCCATGGTGTCATAATGGTTCCTTGTTTCTATTGGGCCCCATGCTGTCACAATTCATCCCTGGCCCTTTTACGCCCCCTGGTGTCAAATGGGATCCTGGGATTATTAGCCTCCATTGGGTCACAATGGATCCTTGCTTCTCTTAACCCCTGTGCTGTCACAATGCATCCCATGCCCTTTTAGGCCACTTGATGTCACAATGAATCATTTGATTCTTGGCCTCCACGGTGGCATAATAGATCCTTGCTTCTATTGGTCCCCGTGCTGTAACAATCCATCCCTGGCCCTTTTTATACCCCCTGGTGCCACAAGGGATCATTAGATTGTTAGCCTGCATTGGGTCACAATGGTTCCTTGCTTCTCTTAACATCTGTGGTATCACAATGCATTCCAAGACTTTTAGGCCACTTGGTCTTACAATGAACCATTTGATTCTTGGCCTTCATGGTGTCATAATGGTTCCTTGCTTCTATAGGTCCCCATGCTGTCACAGTTCATCCGTGGTCCTTTTGCGCCCCCTGGTGTCAAAAGGGATTGTTAGATTGTTAGCCTGCATTGGGTCACAATGGTTCCTTGCTTCTCTTAACCCCTGTGGTGTCACAATGCATCCCATGCCCTTTTAGGCCACTTGATGTCACAATGAATCATTTGATTCTTGGCCTCCATGGTGGCATAATTGTACCAGGTTTTACTTGGGCCCCATGCTTTCACAATTCATCCCTGCCCCTTTTAGGCCCATTGGTGTCGCAAGGGATCATTAGATTGTTAGCCTGGATTGGGTCACAATGGTTCCTTGCTTCTCTTAACCCCTGTGCTGTCACAATGCATCCCATGCCCTTTTAGGCCACATGATGTCACAATGAATTATTTGATTCTTGGCCTCCATGGTGGCATAATAGATCCTTGCTTCTATTGGTCCCCGTGCTGTAACAATTCCTCCCAGGG
The DNA here is from genome assembly GCF_963662255.1 of Cinclus cinclus. Classification (NCBI taxonomy): domain Eukaryota; kingdom Metazoa; phylum Chordata; class Aves; order Passeriformes; family Cinclidae; genus Cinclus; species Cinclus cinclus. Next base: position 42,829 of record NW_026912166.1, on the reverse strand, counting down.
CCCTTTTAGGCCCATTGGTGTCACAAGGGATCATTAGATTGTTAGCCTGCATTGGGTCACAATGGTTCCTTGCTTCTCTTAACCCCTGTGGTGTCACAATGCATCCCATGCCCTTTTAGGCCACTTGATGTCACAATGAATCTTTTGATTCTTGGCCCCCATGGTGTCATAATGGTTCCTTGTTTCTATTGGGCCCCATGCTGTCACAATTCATCCCTGGCCCTTTTACGCCCCCTGGTGTCAAATGGGATCCTGGGATTATTAGCCTCCATTGGGTCACAATGGATCCTTGCTTCTCTTAACCTCTGTGGTGGCACAATGCATCCCATGCCCTTTTAGGCCACTTGATGTCACAATGAATCATTTGATTCTTGGCCTCCACGGTGGCATAATAGATCCTTGCTTCTATTGGTCCCCGTGCTGTAACAATCCATCCCTGGCCGTTTTTATACCCCCTGGTGGCACAAGGGATCATTAGATTGTTAGCCTGCATTGGGTCACAATGTTTCCTTGCTTCTCTTAACCTCTGTGGTGTCACAATGCATCCCACGCCCTTTTAGGCCACTTGATGTCACAATGAATCATTTGATTCTTGGCCTTCATGGTGTCATAATGATTCCTTGCTTCTATAGGTCCCCATGCTGTCAGAGTTCATCCGTGGTCGTTTTGCGCCCCCTGGTGTCAAAAGGGATTGTTAGATTGTTAGCCTGCATTGGGTCACAATGGTTCCTTGCTTCTCTTAACCCCTGTGGTGTCACAATGCATCCCATGCCCTTTTAGGCCACTTGATGTCACAAGGAATCATTTGATTCTTGGCCTCCATGGTGGCGTAATTGTACCAGGTTTTAATTGGGCCCCATGCTTTCACAATACATCCCTGCCCCTTTTAGGCCCATTGGTGTCAAAAGGGATCATTAGATTGTTAGCCTGCATTGGGTCACAATGGTTCCTTGCTTCTCTTAACCCCTGTGCTGTCACAATGCATCCCATGCCCTTTTAGGCCACTTGATGTCACAATGAATCATTTGATTCTTGACCCCCATGATGTCATAATGGTTCCTTGTTTCTATTGGACCCCATGCTGTCACAATTCATCCCTGGCCCTTTTACGCCCCCTGGTGTCAAATGGGATCCTGGGATTATTAGCCTCCATTGGGTCACAATGGATCCTTGTTTCTCTTAACCTCTGTGGTGTCACAATGCATTCCAAGCCCTTTTAGGCCACTTGATGTCACAATGAATCATTTGATTCTTGGCCTTCATGTTGTCATAATGTTTCCTTGCTTCTATAGGTCCCCATGCTGTCAGAGTTCATCCATGGTCCTTTTGCGCCCCCTGGTGTCAAAAGGGATCATTAGATTGTTAGCCTACATTGGGTCACAATGGTTCCTTGCTTCTCTTAACCTCTGTGGTGTCACAATGCATCCCATGCCCTTTTAGGCCACATGATGTCACAATGAATTATTTGATTCTTGGCCTCCATGGTGGCATAATAGATCCTTGCTTCTATTGGTCCCCGTGCTGTAACAATCCATCCCTGGCCCTTTTTATACCCCCTGGTGCCACAAGGGATCATTAGATTGTTAGCCTGCATTGGGTCACAATGGTTCCTTGCTTCTCTTAACCTCTGTGGTGTCACAATGCATTCCAAGCCCTTTTAGGCCACTTGATGTCACAATGAATCATTTGATTCTTGGCCTTCATGGTGTCATAATAGTTCCTTGCATCCATAGGTCCCCATGCTGTCAGAGTCCATACGTGGTCCTTTTTCGCCCCCTGGTGTCAAAAGGGATTTTTAGATTGTTAGCCTGCATTGGGTCACAATGGTTCCTTGCTTCTCTTAACCCCTGTGGTGTCACAATGCATCCCATGCCCTTTTAGGCCACTTGATGTCACAATGAATCATTTGATTCTTGGCCTCCATGGTGGCGTAATTGTACCAGGTTTTACTTGGGCCCCATGCTTTCACAATTCATCCCTGCCCCTTTTAGGCCCATTGGTGTCGCAAGGGATCATTAGATTGTTAGCCTGCATTGGGTCACAATGGTTCCTTGCTTCTCTTAACCCCTGTGCTGTCACAATGCATCCCATGCCCTTTTAGGCCACATGATGTCACAATGAATTATTTGATTCTTGGCCTCCATGGTGGCATAATAGATCCTTGCTTCTATTGGTCCCCGTGCTGTAACAATTCCTCCCAGGGCCCTTTTAGGCCCATTGGTGTCACAAGGGATCATTAGATTGTTAGCCTGCATTGGGTCACAATGGTTCCTTGCTTCTCTTAACCTCTGTGGTGTCACAATGCATCCCATGCCCTTTTAGGCCACTTGATGTCACAATGAATCATTTGATTCTTGGCCTCCATGGTGTCATAATGGTTCCTTGTTTCTATTGGGCCCCATGCTGTCACAATTCATCCTTGGACCTTTTACGCCCCCTGGTGTCAAATGGGATCCTGGGATTATTAGCCTCCATTGGGTCACAATGGTTCCTTGCTTCTCTTAACCTCTGTGGTGGCACAATGCATCCCATGCCCTTTTAGGCCACTTGATGTCACAATGAATCATTTGATTCTTGGCCTCCACGGTGGCATAATAGATCCTTGCTTCTATTGGTCCCCGTGCTGTAACAATCCATCCCTGGCCCTTTTTATACCCCCTGGTGCCACAAGGGAACATTAGATTGTTAGCCTGCATTGGGTCACAATGGTTCCTTGCTTCTCTTAACCTCTGTGGTGTCACAATGCATTCCAAGACTTTTAGGCCACTTGGTCTTACAATGAACCATTTGATTCTTGGGCTTCATGGTGTCATAATGGTTCCTTGCTTCTATAGGACCCTATGCTGTCAGAGTTCATCCGTGGATCTTTTGCGCCCCCTGGTGTCAAAAGGGATTGTTAGATTGTTAGCCTGCATTGGGTCACAATGGTTCCTTGCTTCTCTTAACCCCTGTGCTGTCACAATGCATCCCATGCCCTTTTAGGCCACTTGATGTCACAATGAATCATTTGATTCTTGGCCTCCATGGTGGCGTAATTGTACCAGGTTTTAATTGGGCCCCATGCTTTCACAATACATCCCTGCCCCTTTTAGGCCCATTGGTGTCGCAAGGGATAATTAGATTGTTAGCCTGCATTGGGTCACAATGGTTCCTTGCTTCTCTTAACCCCTGTGCTGTCACAATGCATCCCATGCCCTTTTAGGCCACTTGATGTCACAATGAATTATTTGATTCTTGGCCTCCATGGTGGCATAATAGATCCTTGCTTCTATTGGTCCCCGTGCTGTAACAATTCATCCCTGGCCCTTTTAGGCCCATTGGTGTCACAAGGGATCATTAGATTGTTAGCCTGTATTGGGTCACAATGGTTCCTTGCTTCTCTTAACCCCTGTGGTGTCACAATGCATCCCATGCCTTTTTAGGCCACTTGAAGTCACAATGAATCTTTTGATTCTTGGCCCCCATGGTGTCATAATGGTTCCTTCTTTCTATTGGGCCCCATGCTGTCACAATTCATCCCTGGCCCTTTTACGCCCCCTGGTGTCAAATGGGATCCTGGGATTATTAGCCTGCATTGGGTCACAATGGTTCCTTGCTTCTCTTAACCCCTGTGCTGTCACAATTCATCCCATGCCCTTTTAGGCCACTTGATGTCACAATGAATCATTTGATTCTTGGCCTCCATGGTGTCATTATGGTTCCTTGTTTCTATTGGGCCCCATGCTGTCACAATTCACCCCTGGCCCTTTTACGCCCCCTGGTGTCAAATGGGATCCTGGGATAATTAGCCTCCATTGGGTCACAATGGATCCTTGCTTCTCTTAACCTCTGTGGTGTCACAATGCATTCCAAGCCCTTTTAGGCCACTTGATGTCACAATGAATCATTTGATTCTTGGCCTTCATGGTGTCATAATGTTTCCTTGCTTCTATAGGTCCCCATGCTGTCAGAGTTCATCCGTGGATCTTTTGCGCCCCCTGGTGTCAAAAGGGATTCTTAGATTGTTAGCCTGCATTGGGTCACAATGGTTCCTTGCTTCTCTTAACCCCTGTGGTGTCACAATGCATCCCATGCCCTTTTAGGCCACTTGATGTCACAATGAATCATTTGATTCTTGGCCTCCATGGTGGCATAATTGTACCAGGTTTTACTTGGGCCCCATGCTTTCACAATTCATCCCTGCCCCTTTTAGGCCCATTGGTGTCGCAAGGGATCATTAGATTGTTAGCCTGCATTGGGTCACAATGGTTCCTTGCTTCTCTTAACCCCTGTGCTGTCACAATGCATCCCATGCCCTTTTAGGCCACATGATGTCAGAATGAATTATTTGATTCTTGGCCTCCATGGTGGCATAATAGATCCTTGCTTCTATTGGTCCCCGTGCTGTAACAATTCCTCCCAGGGCCCTTTTAGGCCCATTGGTGTCACAAGGGATCATTAGATTGTTAGCCTGCATTGGGTCACAATGGTTCCTTGCTTCTCTTAACCTCTGTGGTGGCACAATGCATCCCATGCCCTTTTAGGCCACTTGATGTCACAATGAATCATTTGATTCTTGGCCTCCATGGTGTCATAATGGTTCCTTGTTTCTATTGGGCCCCATGCTGTCACAATTCATCCCTGGCCCTTTTACGCCCCCTGGTGTCAAATGGGATCCTGGGATTATTATCCTCCATTGGGTCACAATGGTTCCTTGCTTCTCTCAACCCCTGTGCTGTCACAATGCATCCCATGCCCTTTTAGGCCACTTGATGTCACAATGAATCATTTGATTCTTGGCCTCCATGGTGGCATAATAGATCCTTGCTTCTATTGGTCCCCGTGCTGTAACAATCCATCCCTAGCCCTATTTGTACCCCCTGGCGCCACAAGGGATCATTAGATTGTTAGCCTGCATTGGGTCACAATGGTTCCGTTCTTCTATTAACCTCTGTGGTGTCACAATGGATTCCAAGACTTTTAGGCCACTTGGTCTTACAATGAACCATTTGATTCTTGGCCTTCATGGTGTCATAATGGTTCCTTGCTTCTATAGGTCCCCATGCTGTCAGAGTTCATCCGTGGTCCTTTTGCGCCCCCTGGTGTCAAAAGGGATTCTTAGATTGTTAGCCTGCATTGGGTCACAATGGTTCCTTGCTTCTCTTAACCCCTGTGGTGTCACAATGCATCCCATGCCCTTTTAGGCCACTTGATGTCACAATGAATCATTTGATTCTTGGCCTCCATGGTGGCGTAATTGTACCAGGTTTTAATTGGGCCCCATGCTTTCACAATACATCCCTGCCCTTTTAGGCCCATTGGTGTCAAAAGGGATCATTAGATTGTTAGCCTGCATTGGGTCACAATGGATCCTTGCTTCTCTTAACCCCTGTGCTGTCACAATGCATCCCATGCCCTTTTAGGCCACTTGATGTCACAATGAATCATTTGATTCTTGGCCTCCATGGTGGCATAATAGATCCTTGCTTCTATTGGTCCCCGTGCTGTAACAATCCATCCCTGACACTTTTTATACCCCCTGGTGCCAAAAGGGATCATTAGATTGTTAGCCTGCATTGGGTCACAATGGTTCCTTGCTTCTCTTAACCTCTGTGGTGTCACAATGCATTCCAAGCCCTTTTAGGCCACTTGATGTCACAATGAATCATTTGATTCTTGGCCTTCATGGTGTCATAATGGTTCCTTGCTTCCATAGGTCCCCATGCTGTCAGAGTCCATCCGTGGTCCTTTTACGCCCCCTGGTGTCAAAAGGGATTCTTAGATTGTTAGCCTGCATTGGGTCACAATGGTTCCTTGCTTCTCTTAACCCCTGTGCTGTCACAATGCATCCCATGCCCTTTTAGGCCACTTGATGTCACAATGAATCATTTGATTCTTGGCCTCCATGGTGGCATAATTGTACCAGGTTTTACTTGGGCCCCATGCTTTCACAATTCATCCCTGCCCCTTTTAGACCCATTGGTGTCGCAAGGGATCATTAGATTGTTAGCCTGCATTGGGTCACAATGGTTCCTTGATTCTCTTAACCCCTGTGCTGTCACAATGCATCCCATGTCCTTTTAGGCCACATGATGTCACAAGGAATTATTTGATTCTTGGCATCCATGGTGGCATAATAGATCCTTGCTTCTATTGGTCCCCGTGCTGTAACAATTCCTCCCTGGGCCCTTTTAGGCCCATTGGTGTCACAAGGGATCATTAGATTGTTAGCCTGCATTGGGTCACAATGGTTCCTTGCTTCTCTTAACCCCTGTGCTGTCACAATGCATCCCATGCCCTTTTAGGCCACTTGATGTCACAATGAACCATTTGATTCTTGGCCTCCATGGTGGCGTAATTGTACCAGGTTTTAATTGGGCCCTATGCTTTCACAATACATCCCTGCCCCTTTTAGGCCCATTGGTGTCAAAAGGGATCATTAGATTGTTAGCCTCCATTGTGTCACAATGGTTCCTTTCTTCTCTTAACCCCTGTGCTGTCACAATGCATCCCATGCCCTTTTAGGCCACTTGATGTCACAATGAATTATTTGATTCTTGGCCACCATGGTGGCATAATAGATCCTTGCTTCTATTGGTCCCCGTGCTGTAACAATTCATCCCTGCCCCTTTTAGGCCCCCTGGTGTCAAAAGGGATTCTTAGATTGTTAGCCTGCATTGGGTCACAAGGGTTCCTTGCTTCTCTTGAACTCTGTGGTGTCACAATGCATCCCATGCCCTTTTTGGCCACTTGATGTCACAATGAATCATTTGATTCTTGGCCTCCATGGTGTCATAATGGTTCCTTGTTTCTATTGGGCCCCATGCTGTCACAATTCATCCCTGGCCCTTTTACGCCCCCGGTGTCAAATGGGATCCTGGGATTATTAGCCTCCATTGGGTCACAATGGATCCTTGCTTCTCTTAACCCCTGTGCTGTCACAATGCATCCCATGCCCTTTTAGGCCACTTGATGTCACAATGAATCATTTCATTCTTGGCCTTCATGGTGTCATAATAGATCCTTGCTTCTATTGGTCCCCGTGCTGTAACAATCCATCCCTGGCCCTTTTTATACCCCCTGGTGCCACAAGGGATCATTAGATGGTTAGCCTGCATTGGGTCACAATGGTTCCCTGCTTCTCTTAACCCCTGTGGTGTCACAATGCATCCCATGCCCTTTTAGGCCACTTGATGTCACAATGAATCATTTGATTCTTGGCCTCCATGGTGGCATAATTGTACCAGGTTTTACTTGGGCCCCATGCTTTCACAATTCATCCTTGCCCCTTTTAGGCCGATTGGTGTCACAAGGGATCATTAGATTGTTAGCCTGCATTGGGTCACAGTGGTTCCTTGCTTCTCTTAACCTCTGTGCTGTCACAATGCATCCCATGCCCTTTTAGGCCACTTGATGTCACAATGAATCATTTGATTCTTGGCCTCCATGGTGTCATAATGGTTCCTTGTTTCTATTGGGCCCCATGCTGTCACAATTCATCCCTGGCCCTTTTACACCCCCTGGTGTCAAATGGGATCCTGAGATTGTTAGCCTGCATTGGGTCACAATTGTTCCTTGCTTCTCTTAACCCCTGTGCTGTCACAATGCATCCCATGCACTTTTAGGCCACTTGATGTCACAATGAATCATTTGATTCTTGGCCTCCATGGTGGCATAATAGATCCTTGCTTCTATTGGTCCCCGTGCTGTAACAATCCATCCCTGGCCCTATTTGTACCCCCTGGTGCCACAAGGGATCATTAGATTGTTAGCCTGCATTGGATCACAATGGTTCCTTTCTTCTCTTAACCTCTGTGGTGTCACAATGCATTCCAAGACTTTTAGGCCACTTGGTCTTACAATGAACCATTTGATTCCTGGCCTTCATGGTGTCATAATGGTTCCTTGCTTCTATAGGTCCCCATGCTGTCAGAGTTCATCCGTGGTCCTTTTGCGCCCCCTGGTGTCAAAAGGGATTCTTAGATTGTTAGCCTGCATTGGGTCACAATGGTTCCTTGCTTCTCTTAACCCCTGTGGTGTCACAATGCATCCCATGCCCTTTTAGGCCACTTGATGTCACAATGAATCATTTGATTCTTGGCCTCCATGGTGGCGTAATTGTACCAGGTTTTACTTGGGCCCCATGCTTTCACAATACATCCCTGCCCCTTTTAGGCCCATTGGTGTCAAAAGGGATCATTAGATTGTTAGCCTGCATTGGGTCACAATGGTTCCTTGCTTCTCTTAACCCCTGTGCTGTCACAATGCATCCCATGCCCTTTTAGGCCACTTGATGTCACAATGAACCATTTGATTCTCGGCCTCCATGGTGGCGTAATTGTACCAGGTTTTACTTGGGCCCCATGCTTTCACAATACATCCCTGCCCCTTTTAGGCCCATTGGTGTCACAAGGGATCATTAGATTGTTAGCCTGTATTGGGTCATAATGGTTCCTTGCTTCTCTTAACCCCTGTGGTGTCACAATGCATCCCATGCCCTTTTAGGCCACTTGATGTCACAATGAATCTTTTGATTCTTTGCCCCCATGGTGTCATAATGGTTCCTTGTTTCTATTGGGCCCCATGCTGTCACAATTCATCCCTGGCCCTTTTACGCCCCCGGTGTCAAATGGAATCCTGGGATTATTAGCCTCCATTGGGTCACAATGGATCCTTGCTTCTCTTAACCCCTGTGCTGTCACAATGCATCCCATGCCCTTTTAGGCCACTTGATGTCACAATGAATCATTTCATTCTTGGCCTTCATGGTGTCATAATAGATCCTTGCTTCTATTGGTCCCCGTGCTGTAACAATCCATCCCTGGCCCTTTTTATACCCCCTGGTGCCACAAGGGATCATTAGATGGTTAGCCTGCATTGGGTCACAATGGTTCCCTGCTTCTCTTAACCCCTGTGGTGTCACAATGCATCCCATGCCCTTTTAGGCCACTTGATGTCACAATGAATCATTTGATTCTTGGCCTCCATGGTGGCATAATTGTACCAGGTTTTACTTGGGCCCCATGCTTTCACAATTCATCCTTGCCCCTTTTAGGCCGATTGGTGTCACAAGGGATCATTAGATTGTTAGCCTGCATTGGGTCACAGTGGTTCCTTGCTTCTCTTAACCTCTGTGCTGTCACAATGCATCCCATGCCCTTTTAGGCCACTTGATGTCACAATGAATCATTTGATTCTTGGCCTCCATGGTGTCATAATGGTTCCTTGTTTCTATTGGGCCCCATGCTGTCACAATTCATCCCTGGCCCTTTTACACCCCCTGGTGTCAAATGGGATCCTGAGATTGTTAGCCTGCATTGGGTCACAATTGTTCCTTGCTTCTCTTAACCCCTGTGCTGTCACAATGCATCCCATGCACTTTTAGGCCACTTGATGTCACAATGAATCATTTGATTCTTGGCCTCCATGGTGGCATAATAGATCCTTGCTTCTATTGGTCCCCGTGCTGTAACAATCCATCCCTGGCCCTATTTGTACCCCCTGGTGCCACAAGGGATCATTAGATTGTTAGCCTGCATTGGATCACAATGGTTCCTTTCTTCTCTTAACCTCTGTGGTGTCACAATGCATTCCAAGACTTTTAGGCCACTTGGTCTTACAATGAACCATTTGATTCCTGGCCTTCATGGTGTCATAATGGTTCCTTGCTTCTATAGGTCCCCATGCTGTCAGAGTTCATCCGTGGTCCTTTTGCGCCCCCTGGTGTCAAAAGGGATTCTTAGATTGTTAGCCTGCATTGGGTCACAATGGTTCCTTGCTTCTCTTAACCCCTGTGGTGTCACAATGCATCCCATGCCCTTTTAGGCCACTTGATGTCACAATGAATCATTTGATTCTTGGCCTCCATGGTGGCGTAATTGTACCAGGTTTTACTTGGGCCCCATGCTTTCACAATACATCCCTGCCCCTTTTAGGCCCATTGGTGTCAAAAGGGATCATTAGATTGTTAGCCTGCATTGGGTCACAATGGTTCCTTGCTTCTCTTAACCCCTGTGCTGTCACAATGCATCCCATGCCCTTTTAGGCCACTTGATGTCACAATGAACCATTTGATTCTCGGCCTCCATGGTGGCGTAATTGTACCAGGTTTTACTTGGGCCCCATGCTTTCACAATACATCCCTGCCCCTTTTAGGCCCATTGGTGTCACAAGGGATCATTAGATTGTTAGCCTGTATTGGGTCATAATGGTTCCTTGCTTCTCTTAACCCCTGTGGTGTCACAATGCATCCCATGCCCTTTTAGGCCACTTGATGTCACAATGAATCTTTTGATTCTTTGCCCCCATGGTGTCATAATGGTTCCTTGTTTCTATTGGGCCCCATGCTGTCACAATTCATCCCTGGCCCTTTTACGCCCCCGGTGTCAAATGGGATCCTGGGATTATTAGCCTGCATTGGGTCACAATGGATCCTTGCTTCTCTTAACCCCTGTGGTGGCACAATGCATCCCATGCCCTTTTAGGCCACTTGATGTCACAATGAATCAATTTTTCTTGGCCTCCACTGTGGCATAATAGATCCTTGCTTCTATTGGTCCCCGTGCTGTAACAATCCATCCCTGGCCCTTTTTATACCCCCTGGTGCCACAAGGGATCATTAGATGGTTAGCCTGCATTGGGTCACAATGGTTCCTTGCTTCTCTTAACCTCTGTGGTGTCACAATGCATTCCAAGCCCTTTTAGGCCACTTGATGTCACAATGAATCATTTGATTCTTGGCCTTCATGGTGTCATAATGGTTCCTTGCTTCCATAGGTCCCCAAGCTGTCAGAGTCCATCCGTGGTCCTTTTGCGCCCCCTGGTGTCAAAAGGGATTCTTAGATTGTTAGCCTGCATTGGGTCACAATGGTTCCTTGCTTCTCTTAACCCCTGTGGTGTCACAATGCATCCCATGCCCTTTTAGGCCACTTGATATCACAATGAATCATGTGATTCTTGGCCTCCATGGTGGCATAATTGTACCAGGTTTTACTTGGGCCCCATGCTTTCACAATTCATCCCTGCCCCTTTTAGGCCCATTGTTGTCACAAGGGATCATTAGATTGCTAGCCTGCATTGGGTCACAATGGTTCCTTGCTTCTCTTAACCTCCGTGGTGTCACAATGCATCCCATGCCCTTTTAGGCCACTTGATGTCACAATGAATCATTTGATTCTTGGCCTCCATGGTGTCATAATGGTTCCTTGTTTCTATTGGGCCCCATGCTGTCACACTTCATCCCTGGCCCTTTTACGCCCCCTGGTGTCAAATGGGATCCTGGGATTATTAGCCTCCATTGTGTCACAATGGACCCTAGCTTCTCTTAACCTCTGTGGTGTCACAATGCATCCCATGCCCTTTTAGGCCACTTGATATCACAATGAATCATTTGATTCTTGGCCTCCATGGTGGCATAATTGTACCAGGTTTTACTTGGGCCCCATGCTTTCACAATTCATCCCTGCCCCTTTTAGGCCCATTGGTGTCGCAAGGGATCATTAGATTGTTAGCCTGCATTGGGTCACAATGGTTCCTTGCTTCTCTTAACCCCTGTGCTGTCACAATGCATCCCATGCCCTTTTAGGCCACATGATGTCAGAATGAATTATTTGATTCTTGGCCTCCATGGTGGCATAATAGATCCTTGCTTCTATTGGTCCCCGTGCTGTAACAATTCCTCCCAGGGCCCTTTTAGGCCCATTGGTGTCACAAGGGATCATTAGATTGTTAGCCTGCATTGGGTCACAATGGTTCCTTGCTTCTCTTAACCTCTGTGGTGGCACAATGCATCCCATGCCCTTTTAGGCCACTTGATGTCACAATGAATCATTTGATTCTTGGCCTCCATGGTGTCATAATGCTTCCTTGTTTCTATTGGGCCCCATGCTGTCACAATTCATCCCTGGCCCTTTTACGCCCCCTGGTGTCAAATGGGATCCTGGGATTATTATCCTCCATTGGGTCACAATGGTTCCTTGCTTCTCTTAACCCCTGTGCTGTCACAATGCATCCCATGCCCTTTTAGGCCACTTGATGTCACAATGAATCATTTGATTCTTGGCCTCCATGGTGGCATAATAGATCCTTGCTTCTATTGGTCCCCGTGCTGTAACAATCCATGCCTAGCCCTATTTGTACCCCCTGGTGCCACAAGGGATCATTAGATTGTTAGCCTGCATTGGGTCACAATGGTTCCGTTCTTCTATTAACCTCTGTGGTGTCACAATGGATTCCAAGACTTTTAGGCCACTTGGTCTTACAATGAACCATTTGATTCTTGGCCTTCATGGTGTCATAATGGTTCCTTGCTTCTATAGGTCCCCATGCTGTCAGAGTTCATCCGTGGTCCTTTTGCGCCCCCTGGTGTCAAAAGGGATTCTTAGATTGTTAGCCTGCATTGGGTCACAATGGTTCCTTGCTTCTCTTAACCCCTGTGGTGTCACAATGCATCCCATGCCCTTTTAGGCCACTTGATGTCACAATGAATCATTTGATTCTTGGCCTCCATGGTGGCGTAATTGTACCAGGTTTTAATTGGGCCCCATGCTTTCACAATACATCCCTGCCCTTTTAGGCCCATTGGTGTCAAAAGGGATCATTAGATTGTTAGCCTGCATTGGGTCACAATGGATCCTTGCTTCTCTTAACCCCTGTGCTGTCACAATGCATCCCATGCCCTTTTAGGCCACTTGATGTCACAATGAATCATTTCATTCTTGGCCTTCATGGTGTCATAATAGATCCTTGCTTCTATTGGTCCCCGTGCTGTAACAATCCATCCCTGGCCCTTTTTATACCCCCTGGTGCCACAAGGGATCATTAGATGGTTAGCCTGCATTGGGTCACAATGGTTCCCTGCTTCTCTTAACCCCTGTGGTGTCACAATGCATCCCATGCCCTTTTAGGCCACTTGATGTCACAATGAATCATTTGATTCTTGGCCTCCATGGTGGCATAATTGTACCAGGTTTTACTTGGGCCCCATGCTTTCACAATTCATCCTTGCCCCTTTTAGGCCGATTGGTGTCACAAGGGATCATTAGATTGTTAGCCTGCATTGGGTCACAGTGGTTCCTTGCTTCTCTTAACCTCTGTGCTGTCACAATGCATCCCATGCCCTTTTAGGCCACTTGATGTCACAATGAATCATTTGATTCTTGGCCTCCATGGTGTCATAATGGTTCCTTGTTTCTATTGGGCCCCATGCTGTCACAATTCATCCCTGGCCCTTTTACACCCCCTGGTGTCAAATGGGATCCTGAGATTGTTAGCCTGCATTGGGTCACAATTGTTCCTTGCTTCTCTTAACCCCTGTGCTGTCACAATGCATCCCATGCACTTTTAGGCCACTTGATGTCACAATGAATCATTTGATTCTTGGCCTCCATGGTGGCATAATAGATCCTTGCTTCTATTGGTCCCCGTGCTGTAACAATCCATCCCTGGCCCTATTTGTACCCCCTGGTGCCACAAGGGATCATTAGATTGTTAGCCTGCATTGGATCACAATGGTTCCTTTCTTCTCTTAACCTCTGTGGTGTCACAATGCATTCCAAGACTTTTAGGCCACTTGGTCTTACAATGAACCATTTGATTCCTGGCCTTCATGGTGTCATAATGGTTCCTTGCTTCTATAGGTCCCCATGCTGTCAGAGTTCATCCGTGGTCCTTTTGCGCCCCCTGGTGTCAAAAGGGATTCTTAGATTGTTAGCCTGCATTGGGTCACAATGGTTCCTTGCTTCTCTTAACCCCTGTGGTGTCACAATGCATCCCATGCCCTTTTAGGCCACTTGATGTCACAATGAATCATTTGATTCTTGGCCTCCATGGTGGCGTAATTGTACCAGGTTTTACTTGGGCCCCATGCTTTCACAATACATCCCTGCCCCTTTTAGGCCCATTGGTGTCAAAAGGGATCATTAGATTGTTAGCCTGCATTGGGTCACAATGGTTCCTTGCTTCTCTTAACCCCTGTGCTGTCACAATGCATCCCATGCCCTTTTAGGCCACTTGATGTCACAATGAACCATTTGATTCTCGGCCTCCATGGTGGCGTAATTGTACCAGGTTTTACTTGGGCCCCATGCTTTCACAATACATCCCTGCCCCTTTTAGGCCCATTGGTGTCACAAGGGATCATTAGATTGTTAGCCTGTATTGGGTCATAATGGTTCCTTGCTTCTCTTAACCCCTGTGGTGTCACAATGCATCCCATGCCCTTTTAGGCCACTTGATGTCACAATGAATCTTTTGATTCTTTGCCCCCATGGTGTCATAATGGTTCCTTGTTTCTATTGGGCCCCATGCTGTCACAATTCATCCCTGGCCCTTTTACGCCCCCGGTGTCAAATGGGATCCTGGGATTATTAGCCTGCATTGGGTCACAATGGATCCTTGCTTCTCTTAACCCCTGTGGTGGCACAATGCATCCCATGCCCTTTTAGGCCACTTGATGTCACAATGAATCAATTTTTCTTGGCCTCCACTGTGGCATAATAGATCCTTGCTTCTATTGGTCCCCGTGCTGTAACAATCCATCCCTGGCCCTTTTTATACCCCCTGGTGCCACAAGGGATCATTAGATGGTTAGCCTGCATTGGGTCACAATGGTTCCTTGCTTCTCTTAACCTCTGTGGTGTCACAATGCATTCCAAGCCCTTTTAGGCCACTTGATGTCACAATGAATCATTTGATTCTTGGCCTTCATGGTGTCATAATGGTTCCTTGCTTCCATAGGTCCCCAAGCTGTCAGAGTCCATCCGTGGTCCTTTTGCGCCCCCTGGTGTCAAAAGGGATTCTTAGATTGTTAGCCTGCATTGGGTCACAATGGTTCCTTGCTTCTCTTAACCCCTGTGGTGTCACAATGCATCCCATGCCCTTTTAGGCCACTTGATATCACAATGAATCATGTGATTCTTGGCCTCCATGGTGGCATAATTGTACCAGGTTTTACTTGGGCCCCATGCTTTCACAATTCATCCCTGCCCCTTTTAGGCCCATTGTTGTCACAAGGGATCATTAGATTGCTAGCCTGCATTGGGTCACAATGGTTCCTTGCTTCTCTTAACCTCCGTGGTGTCACAATGCATCCCATGCCCTTTTAGGCCACTTGATGTCACAATGAATCATTTGATTCTTGGCCTCCATGGTGTCATAATGGTTCCTTGTTTCTATTGGGCCCCATGCTGTCACACTTCATCCCTGGCCCTTTTACGCCCCCTGGTGTCAAATGGGATCCTGGGATTATTAGCCTCCATTGTGTCACAATGGACCCTAGCTTCTCTTAACCCCTGTGGTGTCACAATGCATCCCATGCCCTTTTAGGCCACTTGATATCACAATGAATCATTTGATTCTTGGCCTCCATGGTGGCATAATTGTACCAGGTTTTACTTGGGCCCCATGCTTTCACAATTCATCCCTGCCCCTTTTAGGCCCATTGGTGTCGCAAGGGATCATTAGATTGTTAGCCTGCATTGGGTCACAATGGTTCCTTGCTTCTCTTAACCCCTGTGCTGTCACAATGCATCCCATGCCCTTTTAGGCCACATGATGTCAGAATGAATTATTTGATTCTTGGCCTCCATGGTGGCATAATAGATCCTTGCTTCTATTGGTCCCCGTGCTGTAACAATTCCTCCCAGGGCCCTTTTAGGCCCATTGGTGTCACAAGGGATCATTAGATTGTTAGCCTGCATTGGGTCACAATGGTTCCTTGCTTCTCTTAACCTCTGTGGTGGCACAATGCATCCCATGCCCTTTTAGGCCACTTGATGTCACAATGAATCATTTGATTCTTGGCCTCCATGGTGTCATAATGCTTCCTTGTTTCTATTGGGCCCCATGCTGTCACAATTCATCCCTGGCCCTTTTACGCCCCCTGGTGTCAAATGGGATCCTGGGATTATTATCCTCCATTGGGTCACAATGGTTCCTTGCTTCTCTTAACCCCTGTGCTGTCACAATGCATCCCATGCCCTTTTAGGCCACTTGATGTCACAATGAATCATTTGATTCTTGGCCTCCATTGTGGCATAATAGATCCTTGCTTCTATTGGTCCCCGTGCTGTAACAATCCATCCCTAGCCCTATTTGTACCCCCTGGTGCCACAAGGGATCATTAGATTGTTAGCCTGCATTGGGTCACAATGGTTCCGTTCTTCTATTAACCTCTGTGGTGTCACAATGGATTCCAAGACTTTTAGGCCACTTGGTCTTACAATGAACCATTTGATTCTTGGCCTTCATGGTGTCATAATGGTTCCTTGCTTCTATAGGTCCCCATGCTGTCAGAGTTCATCCGTGGTCCTTTTGCGCCCCCTGGTGTCAAAAGGGATTCTTAGATTGTTAGCCTGCATTGGGTCACAATGGTTCCTTGCTTCTCTTAACCCCTGTGGTGTCACAATGCATCCCATGCCCTTTTAGGCCACTTGATGTCACAATGAATCATTTGATTCTTGGCCTCCATGGTGGCGTAATTGTACCAGGTTTTAATTGGGCCCCATGCTTTCACAATACATCCCTGCCCTTTTAGGCCCATTGGTGTCAAAAGGGATCATTAGATTGTTAGCCTGCATTGGGTCACAATGGATCCTTGCTTCTCTTAACCCCTGTGCTGTCACAATGCATCCCATGCCCTTTTAGGCCACTTGATGTCACAATGAATCATTTGATTCTTGGCCTCCATGGTGGCATAATAGATCCTTGCTTCTATTGGTCCCCGTGCTGTAACAATCCATCCCTGACACTTTTTATACCCCCTGGTGCCACAAGGGATCATTAGATTGTTAGCCTGCATTGGGTCACAATGGTTCCTTGCTTCTCTTAACCTCTGTGGTGTCACAATGCATTCCAAGCACTTTTAGGCCACTTGATGTCACAATGAATCATTTGATTCTTGGCCTTCATGGTGTCATAATGGTTCCTTGCTTCCATAGGTCCCCATGCTGTCAGAGTCCATCCGTGGTCCTTTTACGCCCCCTGGTGTCAAAAGGGATTCTTAGATTGTTAGCCTGCATTGGGTCACAATGGTTCCTTGCTTCTCTTAACCCCTGTGGTGGCACAATGCATCCCATGCCCTTTTAGGCCACTTGATGTCACAATGAATCATTTGATTCTTGGCCTCCATGGTGGCATAATTGTACCAGGTTTTACTTGGGCCCCATGTTTTCACAATTCATCCCTGCCCCTTTTTGGCCCATTGGTGTCACAAGGGATCATTAGATTGTTAGCCTGCATTGGGTTTCAATGGTTCCTTGCTTCTCTTAACCTCTGTGGTGTCACAATGCATCCCATGCCCTTTTAGGCCACTTGATGTCACAATGAATCATTTGATTCTTGGCCTCCATGTTGGCATAATTGTACCAGGTTTTACTTGGGCCCCATGCTTTCACAATTCATCCCTGCCCCTTTTAGACCCATTGGTGTCGCAAGGGATCATTAGATTGTTAGCCTGCATTGGGTCACAATGGTTCCTTGCTTCTCTTAACCCCTGTGCTGTCACAATGCATCCCATGTCCTTTTAGGCCACATGATGTCACAAGGAATTATTTGATTCTTGGCATCCATGGTGGCATAATAGATCCTTGCTTCTATTGGTCCCCGTGCTGTAACAATTCCTCCCTGGGCCCTTTTAGGCCCATTGGTGTCACAAGGGATCATTAGATTGTTAGCCTGCATTGGGTCACAATGGTTCCTTGCTTCTCTTAACCCCTGTGCTGTCACAATGCATCCCATGCCCTTTTAGGCCACTTGATGTCACAATGAACCATTTGATTCTTGGCCTCCATGGTGGCGTAATTGTACCAGGTTTTAATTGGGCCCTATGCTTTCACAATACATCCCTGCCCCTTTTAGGCCCATTGGTGTCAAAAGGGATCATTAGATTGTTAGCCTCCATTGTGTCACAATGGTTCCTTTCTTCTCTTAACCCCTGTGCTGTCACAATGCATCCCATGCCCTTTTAGGCCACTTGATGTCACAATGAATTATTTGATTCTTGGCCACCATGGTGGCATAATAGATCCTTGCTTCTATTGGTCCCCGTGCTGTAACAATTCATCCCTGCCCCTTTTAGGCCCCCTGGTGTCAAAAGGGATTCTTAGATTGTTAGCCTGCATTGGGTCACAATGGTTCCTTGCTTCTCTTGAACTCTGTGGTGTCACAATGCATCCCATGCCCTTTTTGGCCACTTGATGTCACAATGAATCATTTGATTCTTGGCCTCCATGGTGTCATAATGGTTCCTTGTTTCTATTGGGCCCCATGCTGTCACAATTCATCCCTGGCCCTTTTACGCCCCCGGTGTCAAATGGGATCCTGGGATTATTAGCCTCCATTGGGTCACAATGGATCCTTGCTTCTCTTAACCCCTGTGCTGTCACAATGCATCCCATGCCCTTTTAGGCCACTTGATGTCACAATGAATCATTTCATTCTTGGCCTTCATGGTGTCATAATAGATCCTTGCTTCTATTGGTCCCCGTGCTGTAACAATCCATCCCTGGCCCTTTTTATACCCCCTGGTGCCACAAGGGATCATTAGATGGTTAGCCTGCATTGGGTCACAATGGTTCCCTGCTTCTCTTAACCCCTGTGGTGTCACAATGCATCCCATGCCCTTTTAGGCCACTTGATGTCACAATGAATCATTTGATTCTTGGCCTCCATGGTGGCATAATTGTACCAGGTTTTACTTGGGCCCCATGCTTTCACAATTCATCCTTGCCCCTTTTAGGCCGATTGGTGTCACAAGGGATCATTAGATTGTTAGCCTGCATTGGGTCACAATGGTTCCTTGCTTCTCTTAACCTCTGTGCTGTCACAATGCATCCCATGCCCTTTTAGGCCACTTGATGTCACAATGAATCATTTGATTCTTGGCCTCCATGGTGTCATAATGGTTCCTTGTTTCTATTGGGCCCCATGCTGTCACAATTCATCCCTGGCCCTTTTACACCCCCTGGTGTCAAATGGGATGCTGAGATTGTTAGCCTGCATTGGGTCACAATTGTTCCTTGCTTCTCTTAACCCCTGTGCTGTCACAATGCATCCCATGCACTTTTAGGCCACTTGATGTCACAATGAATCATTTGATTCTTGGCCTCCATGGTGGCATAATAGATCCTTGCTTCTATTGGTCCCCGTGCTGTAACAATCCATCCCTGGCCCTATTTGTACCCCCTGGTGCCACAAGGGATCATTAGATTGTTAGCCTGCATTGGATCACAATGGTTCCTTTCTTCTCTTAACCTCTGTGGTGTCACAATGCATTCCAAGACTTTTAGGCCACTTGGTCTTACAATGAACCATTTGATTCCTGGCCTTCATGGTGTCATAATGGTTCCTTGCTTGTATAGGTCCCCATGCTGTCAGAGTTCATCCGTGGTCCTTTTGCGCCCCCTGGTGTCAAAAGGGATTCTTAGATTGTTAGCCTGCATTGGGTCACAATGGTTCCTTGCTTCTCTTAACCCCTGTGGGGTCACAATGCATCCCATGCCCTTTTAGGCCACTTGATGTCACAATGAATCATTTGATTCTTGGCCTCCATGGTGGCGTAATTGTACCAGGTTTTACTTGGGCCCCATGCTTTCACAATACATCCCTGCCCCTTTTAGGCCCATTGGTGTCAAAAGGGATCATTAGATTGTTAGCCTGCATTGGGTCACAATGGTTCCTTGCTTCTCTTAACCCCTGTGCTGTCACAATGCATCCCATGCCCTTTTAGGCCACTTGATGTCACAATGAACCACTTGATTCTCGGCCTCCATGGTGGCGTAATTGTACCAGGATTTAATTGGGCCCCATGCTTTCACAATACATCCCTGCCCCTTTTAGGCCCATTGGTGTCACAAGGGATCATTAGATTGT
Organism: Cinclus cinclus; assembly: GCF_963662255.1. Taxonomy (NCBI): domain Eukaryota; kingdom Metazoa; phylum Chordata; class Aves; order Passeriformes; family Cinclidae; genus Cinclus; species Cinclus cinclus. The sequence continues at coordinate 22,981 of NW_026912166.1, read as the reverse complement.
TAGCCTGTATTGGGTCATAATGGTTCCTTGCTTCTCTTAACCCCTGTGGTGTCACAATGCATCCCATGCCCTTTTAGGCCACTTGATGTCACAATGAATCTTTTGATTCTTTGCCCCCATGGTGTCATAATGGTTCCTTGTTTCTATTGGGCCCCATGCTGTCACAATTCATCCCTGGCCCTTTTACGCCCCCGGTGTCAAATGGGATCCTGGGATTATTAGCCTGCATTGGGTCACAATGGATCCTTGCTTCTCTTAACCCCTGTGGTGGCACAATGCATCCCATGCCCTTTTAGGCCACTTGATGTCACAATGAATCAATTTTTCTTGGCCTCCACTGTGGCATAATAGATCCTTGCTTCTATTGGTCCCCGTGCTGTAACAATCCATCCCTGGCCCTTTTTATACCCCCTGGTGCCACAAGGGATCATTAGATGGTTAGCCTGCATTGGGTCACAATGGTTCCTTGCTTCCCTTAACCTCTGTGGTGTCACAATGCATTCCAAGCCCTTTTAGGCCACTTGATGTCACAATGAATCATTTGATTCTTGGCCTTCATGGTGTCATAATGGTTCCTTGCTTCCATAGGTCCCCAAGCTGTCAGAGTCCATCCGTGGTCCTTTTGCGCCCCCTGGTGTCAAAAGGGATTCTTAGATTGTTAGCCTGCATTGGGTCACAATGGTTCCTTGCTTCTCTTAACCCCTGTGGTGTCACAATGCATCCCATGCCCTTTTAGGCCACTTGATATCACAATGAATCATGTGATTCATGGCCTCCATGGTGGCATAATTGTACCAGGTTTTACTTGGGCCCCATGCTTTCACAATTCATCCCTGCCCCTTTTAGGCCCATTGTTGTCACAAGGGATCATTAGATTGCTAGCCTGCATTGGGTCACAATGGTTCCTTGCTTCTCTTAACCTCCGTGGTGTAACAATGCATCCCATGCCCTTTTAGGCCACTTGATGTCACAATGAATCATTTGATTCTTGGCCTCCATGGTGTCATAATGGTTCCTTGTTTCTATTGGGCCCCATGCTGTCACACTTCATCCCTGGCCCTTTTACGCCCCCTGGTGTCAAATGGGATCCTGGGATTATTAGCCTCCATTGTGTCACAATGGACCCTAGCTTCTCTTAACCTCTGTGGTGTCACAATGCATTCCAAGCCCTTTTAGGCCACTTGATGTCACAATGAATCATTTGATTATTGGCCTTCATGGTGTCACAATGTTTCCTTGCTTCTATAGGTTCCCATGCTGTCAGAGTTCATCCGTGGTCCTTTTGCGCCCCCTGGTGTCAAAAGGGATTCTTAGATTGTTAGCCTGCATTTGGTCACAATGGTTCCTTGCTTCTCTTAACCCCTGTGGTGTCACAATGCATCCCATGCCCTTTTAGGCCACTTGATGTCACAATGAATCATTTGATTCTTGGCCTCCATGGTGGCATAATTGTACCAGGTTTTACTTGGGCCCCATGCTTTCACAATTCATCCCTGCCCCTTTTAGGCCCATTGGTGTCAAAAGGGATCATTAGATTGTTAGCCTGCATTGGGTCACAATGGTTCCTTGCTTCTCTTAACCCCTGTGCTGTCACAATGCATCCCATGCCCTTTTAGGCCACTTGATGTCACAATGAACCATTTGATTCTTGGCCTCCATGGTGGCGTAATTGTACCAGGTTTTAATTGGGCCCCATGCTTTCACAATACATCCCTGCCCCTTTTAGGCCCATTGGTGTCAAAAGGGATCATTAGATTGTTATCCTCCATTGGGTCACAATGGTTCCTTGCTTCTCTTAACCCCTGTGCTGTCACAATGCATCCCATGCCCTTTTAGGCCACTTGATGTCACAATGAATTATTTGATTCTTGGCCACCATGGTGGCATAATAGATCCTTGCTTCTATTGGTCCCTGTGCTGTAACAATTCATCCCTGGCCTTTTTAGGCCCATGGGTGTCACAAGGGATCATTAGATTGTTAGCCTGCATTGGGTCACAATGGTTCCTTGCTTCTCTTAACCTCTGTGGTGTCACAATGCATTCCAGGCCGTTTTAGGCCACTTGGTCTTACAATGAACCATTTGATTCTTGGCCTTCATGGTGTCACAATGGTTCCTTGCTTCCATAGGTCCCCATGCTGTCAGAGTCCATCCGTGGTCCTTTTGCGCCCCCTGGTGTCAAAAGGGATTCTTAGATTGTTAGCCTGCATTGGGTCACAATGGTTCCTTGCTTCTCTTAACCCCTGTGGTGTCACAATGCATCCCATGCCCTTTTAGTCCACTTGATGTCACAATGAATCATTTGATTCTTGGCCTCCAAGGTGGCATAATTGTACCAGGTTTTACTTGGGCCCCATGCTTTCACAATTCATCCCTGCCCCTTTTAGGCCCATTGGTGTCACAAGGTATCATTAGATTGTTAGCCTGCATTGGGTTACAATGGTTCCTTGCTTCTCTTAACCTCTGTGGTGTCACAATGCATCCCATGCCCTTTTAGGCCACTTGATGTCACAATGAATCATTTGATTCTTGGCCTCCATGGTGTCATAATGGTTCCTTGTTTCTATTGGGCCCCATGCTGTCACAATTCATCCCTGGCCCTTTTACGCATCCTGGTGTCAAATGGGATCCTGGGATTATTAGCCTCCATTGGGTCTCAATGGATCCTTGCTTCTCTTAAACTCTGTGCTGTCACAATGCATCCCATGCCCTTTTAGGCCACTTGATGTCACAATGAATCATTTGATTCTTGGCCTCCATGGTGGCATAATAGATCCTTGCTTCTATTGGTCCCCGTGCTGTAACAATCCATTCCTGGCCCTTTTTATACCCCCTGGTGCCTCAAGGGATCATTAGATGGTTAGCCTGCATTGGGTCACAATGGTTCCTTGCTTCCCTTAACCTCTGTGGTGTCACAATGCATTCCAGGCCATTTTAGGCCACTTGGTCTTACAATGAACCATTTGATTCTTGGCCTTCATGGTGTCACAATGGTTCCTTGCTTCCACAGGTCCCCATGCTGTCAGAGTCCATCCGTGGTCCTTTTGCGCCCCCTGGTGTCAAAAGGGATTCTTAGATTGTTAGCCTGCATTGGGTCACAATGGTTCCTTGCTTCTCTTAACCCCTGTGGTGTCACAATGCATCCCATGCCCTTTTAGTCCACTTGATGTCACAATGAATCATTTGATTCTTGGCCTCCATGGTGGCATAATTGTACCAGGATTTACTTGGGCCCCATGCTTTCACAATTCATCCTTGCCCCTTTTAGGCCCATTGGTGTCAAAAGGGATCATTAGATTGTTAGCCTGCATTGGGTCACAATGGTTCCTTGCTTCTCTTAACCCCTGTGCTGTCACAATGCATCCCATGCCCTTTTAGGCCACATGATGTAACAAGGAATTATTAGATTCTTGGCCTCCATGGTGGCATAATAGATCCTTGTTTCTATTGGTCCCCGTGCTGTAACAATTCCTCCCAGGGCCCTTTTAGGCCCATTGGTGTCACAAGGGATCATTAGATTGTTAGCCTGCATTGGGTCACAATGGTTCCTTGATTCTCTTAACCTCTGTGGTGTCACAATGCATCCCATGCCCTTTTAGGCCACTTGATGTCACAATGAATCATTTGATTCTTGGCCTCCATGGTGTCATAATGGTTCCTTGTTTCTATTGGGCCCCATGCTGTCACAATTCATCCCTGGCCCTTTTACGCCCCCGGTGTCAAATGGGATCCTGGGATTATTAGCCTCCATTGTGTCACGATGGATCCTTGCTTCTCTTAACCCCTGTGCTGTCACAATGCATCCCATGCCCTTTTAGGCCACTTGATGTCACAATGAATCATTTGATTATAGGCCTCCATGGTGGCATAATAGATCCTTGCTTCTATTGGTCCCCGTGCTGTCACAATCCATCCCTGGCCCTTTTTATACCCCCTGGTGCCACAAGGGATTATTAGATGGTTAGCCTGCATTGGGTCACAATGGTTCCTTGCTTCTCTTAACATCTGTGGTGTCACAATGCATTCCAAGCCATTTTAGGCCACTTGGTCTTACAATGAAGCATTTGATTCTTGGCCTTCATGGTGTCATAATGGTTCCTTGCTTCCATAGGTCTCCATGCGGTCAGAGTTCATCCGTGGTCCTTTTGCGCCCCCTGATGTCAAAAGGGATTGTTAGATTGTTAGCCTGCATTGGGTCACAATGGTTCCTTGCTTCTCTTAACCCCTGTGGTGTCACAATGCATCCCATGCCCTTTTAGGCCACTTGATGTCACAATGAATCATTTGATTCTTGGCCTCCATGGTGGCGTAATTGTACGAGGTTTTACTTGGGCCCCATGCTTTCACAATACATCCCTGCCCCTTTTAGGCCCATTGGTGCCGCAAGGGATCATTAGATTGTTAGCCTGCATTGGGTCACAATGGTTCCTTGCTTCTCTTAACCCCTGTGCTGTCACAATGCATCCCATGCCCTTTTAGGCCACTTGATGTCACAATGAACCTTTTGATTCTTGGCCTCCATGGTGTCATAATGGTTCCTTGTTTCTATTGGGCCCCATGCTGTCACAATTCATCCCTGCCCCTTTTACGCCCCCTGGTGTCAAATGGGATCCTGGGATTATTAGCCTCCATTGGGTCACAATGGATCCTTGCTTCTCTTAACCCCTGTGCTGTCACAATGCATCCCATGCCCTTTTAGGCCACTTGATGTCACAATGAATCATTTGATTCTTGGCGTCCACGGTGGCATAATAGATCCTTGCTTCTATTGGTCCCCGTGCTGTAACAATCCATCCCTGGCCCTATATGTACACCCTGGTGCCACAAGGGATCATTAGATTGTTAGCCTGCATTGGGTCACAATGGTTCCTTGCTTCTCTTAACCTCTGTGGTGTCACAATGCATTCCAAGACTTTTAGGCCACTTGGTCTTACAATGAACCATTTGATTCTTGGCCTTCATGGTGTCATAATGGTTCCTTGCTTCTATAGGTCCCCATGCTGTCAGAGTTCATCCGTGGTCCTTTCGCGCCCCCTGGTGTCAAAACGGATTCTTAGATTGTTAGCCTGCATTGGGTCACAATGGTTCCTTGCTTCTCTTAACCCCTGTGGTGTCACAATGCATCCCATGCCCTTTTAGGCCACTTGATGTCACAATGAATCATTTGATTCTTGGCCTCCATGGTGGCGTAATTGTACCAGGATTTAATTGTGCCCCATGCTTTCACAATACATCCCTGCCCCTTTTAGGCCCATTGGTGTCGCAAGGGATCATTAGATTGTTAGCCTGCATTGGGTCACAATGGTTCCTTGCTTCTCTTAACCCCTGTGGTGTCACAATGCATCCCATGCCCTTTTAGGCCACTTGATGTCACAATGAATCATTTGATTCTTGGCCTCCATGGTGGCATAATTTTACCAGGTTTTACTTGGGCCCCATGCTTTCACAATTCATCCCTGCCCCTTTTAGGCCCATTGGTGTCACAAGGGATCATCAGATTGTTTGCCTGCATTGGGTTACAATGGTTCCTTGCTTCTCTTAACCTCTGTGGTGTCACAATGCATCCCATGCCCTTTTAGGCCACTTGATGTCACAATGAATCATTTGATTCTTGGCCTCCATGGTGTCATAATGGTTCCTTGTTTCTATTGGGCCCCATGCTGTCACAATTCATCCCTGGCCCTTTTACGCCCCCTGGTGTCAAATGGGATCCTGGGATTATTAGCCTCCATTGGGTCACAATGGATCCTTGCTTCTCTTAACCTCTGTGGTGTCACAATGCATTCCACGCCCTTTTAGGCAACTTGATGTCACAATGAATCATTTGATTCTTGGCCTTCATGCTGTCATAATGTTTCCTTGCTTCCATAGGTCCCCATGCTGTCAAAGTTCATCCGTGGTCCTTTTGCGCCCCCTGGTGTCAAAAGGGATTCTTAGATTGTTAGCCTGCATTGGGTCACAATGGTTCCTTGCTTTTCTTAACCCCTGTGGTGTCACAATGCATCCCATGCCCTTTTAGGCCACTTGATGTCACAATGAATCATTTGATTCTTGGCCTCCATGGTGGCATAATTGTACCAGGATTTACTTGGGCCCCATGCTTTCACAATTCATCCCTGCCCCTTTTAGGCCCATTGGTGTCGCAAGGGATCATTAGATTGTTAGCCTGCATTGGGTCACAATGGTTCCTTGCTTCTCTTAACCTCTGTGGTGTCACAATGCATCCCATGCCCTTTTAGGCCACTTGATGTCACAATGAATCATTTGATTCTTGGCCTCCATGGTGTCATAATGGTTCCTTGTTTCTATTGGGCCCCATGCTGTCACAATTCATCCCTGGGTCTTTTACGCCCCCTGGTGTCAAATGGGATCCTGGGATTATTAGCCTCCATTGGGTCACAATGGATCCTTGCTTCTCTTAACCCCTGTGCTGTCACAATGCATCCCATGCCCTTTTAGGCCACTTGATGTCACAATGAATCATTTGATTCTTGGCCTCCACGGTGGCATAATAGATCCTTGCTTCTATTGGTCCCCGTGCTGTAACAATCCATCCCTGGCCGTTTTTATACCCCCTGGTGCCACAAGGGATCATTAGATTGTTAGACTGCATTGGGTCACAATGGTTCCTTGCTTCTCTTAACTTCTGTGGTGTCACAATGCATTCCAAGACTTTTAGGCCACTTGGTCTTACAATGAACCATTTGATTCTTGGCCTTCATGGTGTCATAATGGTTCCTTGCTTCTATAGGTCCCCATGCTGTCACAGTTCATCCGTGGTCCTTTTGCGCCCCCTGGTGTCAAAAGGGATTCTTAGATTGTTAGCCTGCATTGGGTCACAATGGTTCCTTGCTTCTCTTAACCCCTGTGGTGTCACAATGCATCCCATGCCCTTTTAGGCCACTTGATGTCACAATGAATCATTTGATTCTTGGCCTCCATGGTGGCATAATTGTACCAGGTTTTACTTGGGCCCCATGCTTTCACAATTCATCCCTGCCCCTTTTAGGCCCATTGGTGTCGCAAGGGATCATTAGATTGTTAGCCTGCATTGGGTCACAATGGTTCCTTGCTTCTCTTAACCCCTGTGCTGTCACAATGCATCCCATGCCCTTTTAGGCCACATGATGTCACAATGAATTATTTGATTCTTGGCCTCCATGGTGGCATAATAGATCCTTGCTTCTATTGGTCCCCGTGCTGTAACAATTCCTCCCAGGGCCCTTTTAGGCCCATTGGTGTCACAAGGGATCATTAGATTGTTAGCCTGCATTGGGTCACAATGGTTCCTTGCTTCTCTTAACCTCTGTGGTGTCACAATGCATCCCATGCCCTTTTAGGCCACTTGATGTCACAATGAATCATTTGATTCTTGGCCTCCATGGTGTCATAATGGTTCCTTGTTTCTATTGGGCCCCATGCTGTCACAATTCATCCCTGGCCCTTTTACGCCCCCTGGTGTCAAATGGGATCCTGGGATAATTAGCCTCCATTGGGTCACAATGGATCCTTGCTTCTCTTAACCTCTGTGGTGTCACAATGCATTCCAAGCCCTTTTAGGCCACTTGATGTCACAATGAATCATTTGATTCTTGGCCTTCATGCTGTCATAATGTTTCCTTGCTTCTATAGGTCCCCATGCTGTCAAAGTTCATCCGTGGTCCTTTTGCGCCCCCTGGTGTCAAAAGGGATGCTTAGATTGTTAGCCTGCATTGGGTCACAATGGTTCCTTGCTTTTCTTAACCCCTGTGGTGTCACAATGCATCCCATGCCCTTTTAGGCCACTTGATGTCACAATGAATCATTTGATTCTTGGCCTCCATGGTGGCATAATTGTACCAGGATTTACTTGGGCCCCATGCTTTCACAATTCATCCCTGCCCCTTTTAGGCCCATTGGTGTCGCAAGGGATCATTAGATTGTTAGCCTGCATTGGGTCACAATGGTTCCTTGCTTCTCTTAACCTCTGTGGTGTCACAATGCATCCCATGCCCTTTTAGGCCACTTGATGTCACAATGAATCATTTGAATCTTGGCCTCCATGGTGTCATAATGGTTCCTTGTTTCTATTGGGCCCCATGCTGTCACAATTCATCCCTGGCCCTTTTACGCCCCCTGGTGTCAAATGGGATCCTGGGATTATTAGCCTCCATTGGGTCACAATGGATCCTTGCTTCTCTTAACCCCTGTGCTGTCACAATGCATCCCATGCCCTTTTAGGCCACTTGATGTCACAATGAATCATTTGATTCTTGGCCTCCACGGTGGCATAATAGATCCTTGCTTCTATTGGTCCCCGTGCTGTAACAATCCATCCCTGGCCCTTTTTATACCCCCTGGTGCCACAAGGGATCATTAGATAGTTAGCCTGCATTGGGTCACAATGGTTCCTTGCTTCTCTTAACATCTGTGGTATCACAATGCATTCCAAGACTTTTAGGCCACTTGGTCTTACAATGAACCATTTGATTCTTGGCCTTCATGGTGTCATAATGGTTCCTTGCTTCTATAGGTCCCCATGCTGTCACAGTTCATCCGTGGTCCTTTTGCGCCCCCTGGTGTCAAAAGGGATTGTTAGATTGTTAGCCTGCATTGGGTCACAATGGTTCCTTGCTTCTCTTAACCCCTGTGGTGTCACAATGCATCCCATGCCCTTTTAGGCCACTTGATGTCACAATGAATCATTTGATTCTTGGCCTCCATGGTGGCATAATTGTACCAGGTTTTACTTGGGCCCCATGCTTTCACAATTCATCCCTGCCCCTTTTAGGCCCATTGGTGTCGCAAGGGATCATTAGATTGTTAGCCTGCATTGGGTCACAATGGTTCCTTGCTTCTCTTAACCCCTGTGCTGTCACAATGCATCCCATGCCCTTTTAGGCCACATGATGTCACAATGAATCATTTGATTCTTGGCCTCCATGGTGGCATAATAGATCCTTGCTTCTATTGGTCCCCGTGCTGTAACAATTCCTCCCAGGGCCCTTTTAGGCCCATTGGTGTCACAAGGGATCATTAGATTGTTAGCCTGCATTGGGTCACAATGGTTCCTTGCTTCTCTTAACCTCTGTGGTGTCACAATTCATCCCATGCCCTTTTAGGCCACTTGATGTCACAATGAATCATTTGATTCTTGGCCTCCATGGTGTCATAATGGTTCCTTGTTTCTATTGGGCCCCATGCTGTCACAATTCATCCCTGGCCCTTTTAAGCCCCCTGGTGTCAAATGGGATCCTGGGATTATTAGCCTCCATTGGTTCACAATGGATCCTTGCTTCTCTTAACCCCTGTGCTGTCACAATGCATCCCAAGCCCTTTTAGGCCACTCGATGTCACAATGAATTATTTGATTCTTGGCCTCCATGGTGGCATAATAGATCCTTGCTTCTATTGGTCCCCGTGCTGTAACAATTCATCCCTGGCCCTTTTAGGCCCATTGGTTTCACAAGGGATCATTAGATTGTTAGCCTGGATTGGGTCACAATGGTTCCTTGCTTCTCTTAACCCCTGTGGTGTCACAATGCATCCCATGCCCTTTTAGGCCACTTGATGTCACAATGAATCATTTGATTCTTGGCCTCCACGGTGGCATAATAGATCCTTGCTTCTATAGGTCCCCGTGCTGTAACAATCCATCCCTGGCCCTTTTTATACCCCCTGGTGCCAAAAGGGATCATTAGATTGTTAGCCTGCATTGGGTCACAATGTTTCCTTGCTTCTCTTAACCTCTGTGGTGTCACAATGCATTCCAAGACTTTTAGGCCACTTGGTGTTACAATGAACCATTTGATTCTTGGCCTTCATGGTGTCATAATGGTTCCTTGCTTCTATAGGTCCCCATGCTGTCAGAGTTCATCCGTGGTCGTTTTGCGCCCCCTGATGTCAAAAGGGATTGTTAGATTGTTAGCCTGCATTGGGTCACAATGGTTCCTTGCTTCTCTTAACCCCTGTGGTGTCACAATGCATCCCATGCCCTTTTAGGCCACTTGATGTCACAATGAATCATTTGATTCTTGGCCTCCATGGTGGCGTAATTGTACCAGGTTTTAATTGGGCCCCATGCTTTCACAATACATCCCTGCCCCTTTTAGGCCCATTGGTGTCAAAAGGGATCATTAGATTGTTAGCCTGCATTGGGTCACAATGGTTCCTTGCTTCTCTTAACCCCTGTGCTGTCACAATGCATCCCATGCCCTTTTAGGCCACTTGATGTCACAATGAATCATTTGATTCTTGACCCCCATGGTGTCATAATGGTTCCTTGTTTCTATTGGACCCCATGCTGTCACAATTCATCCCTGGCCCTTTTACGCCCCCTGGTGTCAAATGGGATCCTGGGATTATTAGCCTCCATTTTTTCACAATGGATCCTTGCTTCTCTTAACCCCTGTGGTGGCAAAATGCATCCCATGCCCTTTTAGGCCACTTGATGTCACAATGAATCATTTGGTTCTTGGCCTCCACGGTGGCATAATAGATCCTTGCTTCTATTGGTCCCCGTGCTGTAACAATCCATCCCTGGCCCTTTTTATACCCCTGGTGCCACAAGGGATCATTAGATTGTTAGCCTGCATTGGGTCACAATCGTTCCTTGCTTCTCTTAACCTCTGTGGTGTCACAATGCATCCCATGCCCTTTTAGGCCACTTGATGTCACAATGAATCATTTGATTCTTGGCCTCCACGGTGTCTTAATGGTTCCTTGTTTCTATTGGGCCCCATGCTGTCACAATTAATCCCTGGCCCTTTTACGCCCCCTGGTGTCAAATGGGATCCTGGGATAATTAGCCTCCATTGGGTCACAATGGATCCTTGCTTCTCTTAACCTCTGTGGTGTCACAATGCATTCCAAGCCCTTTTAGGCCACTTGATGTCACAATGAATCATTTGATTCTTGGCCTTCATGCTGTCATAATGTTTCCTTGCTTCTATAGGTCCCCATGCTGTCAAAGTTCATCCGTGGTCCTTTTGCGCCCCCTGGTGTCAAAAGGGATGCTTAGATTGTTAGCCTGCATTGGGTCACAATGGTTCCTTGCTTTTCTTAACCCCTGTGGTGTCACAATGCATCCCATGCCCTTTTAGGCCACTTGATGTCACAATGAATCATTTGATTCTTGGCCTCCATGGTGGCATAATTGTACCAGGATTTACTTGGGCCCCATGCTTTCACAATTCATCCCTGCCCCTTTTAGGCCCATTGGTGTCGCAAGGGATCATTAGATTGTTAGCCTGCATTGGGTCACAATGGTTCCTTGCTTCTCTTAACCTCTGTGGTGTCACAATGCATCCCATGCCCTTTTAGGCCACTTGATGTCACAATGAATCATTTGAATCTTGGCCTCCATGGTGTCATAATGGTTCCTTGTTTCTATTGGGCCCCATGCTGTCACAATTCATCCCTGGCCCTTTTACGCCCCCTGGTGTCAAATGGGATCCTGGGATTATTAGCCTCCATTGGGTCACAATGGATCCTTGCTTCTCTTAACCCCTGTGCTGTCACAATGCATCCCATGCCCTTTTAGGCCACTTGATGTCACAATGAATCATTTGATTCTTGGCCTCCACGGTGGCATAATAGATCCTTGCTTCTATTGGTCCCCGTGCTGTAACAATCCATCCCTGGCCCTTTTTATACCCCCTGGTGCCACAAGGGATCATTAGATTGTTAGCCTGCATTGGGTCACAATGGTTCCTTGCTTCTCTTAACATCTGTGGTATCACAATGCATTCCAAGACTTTTAGGCCACTTGGTCTTACAATGAACCATTTGATTCTTGGCCTTCATGGTGTCATAATGGTTCCTTACTTCTATAGGTCCCCATGCTGTCACAGTTCATCCGTGGTCCTTTTGCGCCCCCTGGTGTCAAAAGGGATTGTTAGATTGTTAGCCTGCATTGGGTCACAATGGTTCCTTGCTTCTCTTAACCCCTGTGGTGTCACAATGCATCCCATGCCCTTTTAGGCCACTTGATGTCACAATGAATCATTTGATTCTTGGCCTCCATGGTGGCATAATTGTACCAGGTTTTACTTGGGCCCCATGCTTTCACAATTCATCCCTGCCCCTTTTAGGCCCATTGGTGTCGCAAGGGATCATTAGATTGTTAGCCTGCATTGGGTCACAATGGTTCCTTGCTTCTCTTAACCCCTCTGCTGTCACAATGCATCCCATGCCCTTTTAGGCCACATGATGTCACAATGAATCATTTGATTCTTGGCCTCCATGGTGGCATAATAGATCCTTGCTTCTATTGGTCCCCGTGCTGTAACACTTCCTCCCAGGGCCCTTTTAGGCCCATTGGTGTCACAAGGGATCATTAGATTGTTAGCCTGCATTGGGTCACAATGGTTCCTTGCTTCTCTTAACCTCTGTGGTGTCACAATTCATCCCATGCCCTTTTAGGCCACTTGATGTCACAATGAATCATTTGATTCTTGGCCTCCATGGTGTCATAATGGTTCCTTGTTTCTATTGGGCCCCATGCTGTCACAATTCATCCCTGGCCCTTTTAAGCCCCCTGGTGTCAAATGGGATCCTGGGATTATTAGCCTCCATTGGTTCACAATCGATCCTTGCTTCTCTTAACCCCTGTGCTGTCACAATGCATCCCATGCCCTTTTAGGCCACTTGATGTCACAATGAATAATTTGATTCTTGGCCTCCATGGTGGCATAATAGATCCTTGCTTCTATTGGTCCCCGTGCTGTAACAATCCATCCCTGGCCCTTTTTATACCCCCTGGTGCCAAAAGGGATCATTAGATTGTTAGCCTGCATTGGGTCACAATGGTTCCTTGCTTCTCTTAACCTCTGTGGTGTCACAATGTATTCCAAGAATTTTAGGCCACTTGGTCGTACAATGAATCATTTGATTCTTGGCCTTCATGGTGTCATAATGGTTCCTTGCTTCTATAGTTCCCCATGCTGTCAGAGTTCATCCGTGGTCCTTTTGCCCCCCCGGTGTCAAAAGGGATTCTTAGATTGTTAGCCTGCATTGGGTCACAATGGTTCCTTGCTTCTCTTAACCCCTGTGGTGTCACAATGCATCCCATGCCCTTTTAGGCCACTTGATGTCACAATGAATCATTTGAATCTTGGCCTCCATGGTGGCGTAATTGTACCAGGTTTTAATTGGGCCCCATGCTTTCACAATACATCCCTGCCCCTTTTAGGCCCATTGGTGTCAAAAGGGATCATTAGATTGTTAGCCTGGATTGGGTCACAATGGTTCCTTGCTTCTCTTAACCCCTGTGGTGTCACAATGCATCCCATGCCCTTTTAGGCCACTTGATGTCACAATGAATCTTTTGATTCTTGGCCCCCATGGTGTCATAATGGTTCCTTGTTTCTATTGGGCCCCATGCTGTCACAATTCATCCCTGGCCCTTTTACGCCCCCTGGTGTCAAATGGGATCCTGGGATTATTAGCCTCCATTGGGTCACAATGGATCCTTGCTTCTCTTAACCTCTGTGGTGGCACAATGCATCCCATGCCCTTTTAGGCCACTTGATGTCACAATGAATCATTTGATTCTTGGCCTCCACGGTGGCATAATAGATCCTTGCTTCTATTGGTCCCCGTGCTGTAACAATCCATCCCTGGCCCTTTTTATACCCACTGGTGCCACAAGGGATCATTAGATTGTTAGCCTGCATTGGGTCACAATGTTTCCTTGCTTCTCTTAACCTCTGTGGTGTCACAATGCATTCCAAGACTTTTAGGCCACTTGGTCTTACAATGAACCATTTGATTCTTGGCCTTCATGGTGTCATAATGGTTCCTTGCTTCTATAGGTCCCCATGCTGTCAGAGTTCATCCGTGGTCGTTTTGCGCCCCCTGATGTCAAAAGGGATTGTTAGATTGTTAGCCTGCATTGGGTCACAATGGTTCCTTGCTTCTCTTAACCCCTGTGGTGTCACAATGCATCCCATGCCCTTTTAGGCCACTTGATGTCACAATGAATCATTTGATTCTTGGCCTCCATGGTGGCGTAATTGTACCAGGTTTTAATTGGGCCCCATGCTTTCACAATACATCCCTGCCCCTTTTAGGCCCATTGGTGTCAAAAGGGATCATTAGATTGTTAGCCTGCATTGGGTCACAATGGTTCCTTGCTTCTCTTAACCCCTGTGCTGTCACAATGCATCCCAAGCCCTTTTAGGCCACTCGATGTCACAATGAATTATTTGATTCTTGGCCTCCATGGTGGCATAATAGATCCTTGCTTCTATTGGTCCCCGTGCTGTAACAATTCATCCCTGGCCCTTTTAGGCCCATTGGTGTCACAAGGGATCATTAGATTGTTAGCCTGTATTGGGTCACAATGGTTCCTTGCTTCTCTTAACCCCTGTGGTGTCACAATGCATCCCATGCCCTTTTAGGCCACTTGATGTCACAATGAATCTTTTGATTCTTGGCCCCCATGGTGTCATAATGGTTCCTTGTTTCTATTGGGCCCCATGCTGTCACAATTCATCCCTGGCCCTTTTACGCCCCCTGGTGTCAAATGGGATCCTGGGATTATTAGCCTCCATTGGGTCACAATGGATCCTTGCTTCTCTTAACCTCTGTGGTGGCACAATGCATCCCATGCCCTTTTAGGCCACTTGATGTCACAATGAATCATTTGATTCTTGGCCTCCACGGTGGCATAATAGATCCTTGCTTCTATTGGTCCCCGTGCTGTAACAATCCATCCCTGGCCCTTTTTATACCCCCTGGTGCCACAAGGGATCATTAGATTGTTAGCCTGCATTGGGTCACAATGTTTCCTTGCTTCTCTTAACCTCTGTGGTGTCACAATGCATTCCAAGACTTTTAGGCCACTTGGTCTTACAATGAACCATTTGATTCTTGGCCTTCATGGTGTCATAATGGTTCCTTTCTTCTATAGGTCCCCATGCTGTCAGAGTTCATCCGTGGTCGTTTTGCGCCCCCTGATGTCAAAAGGGATTGTTAGATTGTTAGCCTGCATTGGGTCACAATGGTTCCTTGCTTCTCTTAACCCCTGTGGTGTCACAATGCATCCCATGCCCTTTTAGGCCACTTGATGTCACAATGAATCATTTGATTCTCGGCCTCCATGGTGGCGTAATTGTACCAGGTTTTAATTGGGCCCCATGCTTTCACAATACATCCCTGCCCCTTTTAGGCCCATTGGTGTCAAAAGGGATCATTAGATTGTTAGCCTGCATTGGGTCACAATGGTTCCTTGCTTCTCTTAACCCCTGTGCTGTCACAATGCATCCCATGCCCTTTTAGGCCACTTGATGTCACAATGAATCATTTGATTCTTGACCCCCATGGTGTCATAATGGTTCCTTGTTTCTATTGGGCCCCATGCTGTCACAATTCATCCCTGGCCCTTTTACGCCCCCTGGTGTCAAATGGGATCCTGGGATTATTAGCCTCCATTTTTTCACAATGGATCCTTGCTTCTCTTAACCCCTGTGGTGGCACAATGCATCCCATGCCCTTTTAGGCCACTTGATGTCACAATGAATCATTTGATTCTTGGCCTCCACGGTGGCATAATAGATCCTTGCTTCTATTGGTCCCCGTGCTGTAACAATCCATCCCTGGCCCTTTTTATACCCCTGGTGCCACAAGGGATCATTAGATTGTTAGCCTGCATTGGGTCACAATCGTTCCTTGCTTCTCTTAACCTCTGTGGTGTCACAATGCATCCCATGCACTTTTAGGCCACTTGATGTCACAATGAATCATTTGATTCTTGGCCTCCACGGTGTCTTAATGGTTCCTTGTTTCTATTGGGCCCCATGCTGTCACAATTCATCCCTGGCCCTTTTACGCCCCCTGGTGTCAAATGGGATCCTGGGATTATTAGCCTCCATTGGGTCACAATGGATCCTTGTTTCTCTTAACCTCTGTGGTGTCACAATGCATTCCAAGCCCTTTTAGGCCACTTGATGTCACAATGAATCATTTGATTCTTGGCCTTCATGGTGTCATAATGTTTCCTTGCTTCTGTAGGTCCCCATGCTGTCAGAGTTCATACGTGGTCCTTTTGCGCCCCCTGGTGTCAAAAGGGATTGTTAGATTGTTAGCCTGCATTGGGTCACAATGGTTCCTTGCTTCTCTTAACCTCTGTGGTGTCACAATGCATCCCATGCCCTTTTAGGCCACATGATGTCACAATGAATTATTTGATTCTTGGCCTCCATGGTGGCATAATAGATCCTTGCTTCTATTGGTCCCCGTGCTGTAACAATCCATCCCTGGCCCTTTTTATACCCCCTGGTGCCACAAGGGATCATTAGATTGTTAGCCTGCATTGGGTCACAATGGTTCCTTGCTTCTCTTAACCTCTGTGGTGTCACAATGCATTCCAAGCCCTTTTAGGCCACTTGATGTCACAATGAATCATTTGATTCTTGGCCTTCATGGTGTCATAATAGTTCCTTGCATCCATAGGTCCCCATGCTGTCAGAGTCCATACGTGGTCCTTTTTCGTCCCCTGGTGTCAAAAGGGATTTTTAGATTGTTAGCCTGCATTGGGTCACAATGGTTCCTTGCTTCTCTTAACCCCGGTGCTGTCACAATGCATCCCATGCCCTTTTAGGCCACTTGATGTCACAATGAATCATTTGATTCTTGGCCTCCATGGTGGCGTAATTGTACCAGGTTTTACTTGGGCCCCATGCTTTCACAATTCATCCCTGCCCCTTTTAGGCCCATTGGTGTCGCAAGGGATCATTAGATTGTTAGCCTGCATTGGGTCACAATGGTTCCTTGCTTCTCTTAACCCCTGTGCTGTCACAATGCAGCCCATGCCCTTTTAGGCCACATGATGTCACAATGAATTATTTGATTCTTGGCCTCCATGGTGGCATAATAGATCCTTGCTTCTATTGGTCCCCGTGCTGTAACAATTCCTCCCAGGGCCCTTTTAGGCCCATTGGTGTCACAAGGGATCATTAGATTGTTAGCCTGCATTGGGTCACAATGGTTCCTTGCTTCTCTTAACCTCTGTGGTGTCACAATGCATCCCATGCCCTTTTAGGCCACTTGATGTCACAATGAATCATTTGATTCTTGGCCTCCATGGTGTCATAATGGTTCCTTGTTGCTATTGGGCCCCATGCTGTCACAATTCATCCCTGGCCCTTTTACGCCCCCTGGTGTCAAATGGGATCCTGGGATTATTAGCCTCCATTGGGTCACAATGGATCCTTGCTTCTCTTAACCTCTGTGGTGGCACAATGCATCCCATGCCCTTTTAGGCCACTTGATGTCACAATGAATCATTTGATTCTTGGCCTCCACGGTGGCATAATAGATCCTTGCTTCTATTGGTCCCCGTGCTGTAACAATCCATCCCTGGCCCTTTTTATACCCCCTGGTGCCACAAGGGAACATTAGATTGTTAGCCTGCATTGGGTCACAATGGTTCCTTGCTTCTCTTAACCTCTGTGGTGTCACAATGCATTCCAAGACTTTTAGGCCACTTGGTCTTACAATGAACCATTTGATTCTTGGCCTTCATGGTGTCATAATGGTTCCTTGCTTCTATAGGACCCAATGCTGTCAGAGTTCATCCGTGGATCTTTTGCGCCCCCTGGTGTCAAAAGGGATTCTTAGATTGTTAGCCTGCATTGGGTCACAATGGTTCCTTGCTTCTCTTAACCCCTGTGCTGTCACAATGCATCCCATGCCCTTTTAGGCCACTTGATGTCACAATGAATTATTTGATTCTTGGCCTCCATGGTGGCATAATAGATCCTTGCTTCTATTGGTCCCCGTGCTGTAACAATTCATCCCTGGCCCTTTTAGGCCCATTGGTGTCACAAGGGATCATTAGATTGTTAGCCTGTATTGGGTCACAATGGTTCCTTGCTTCTCTTAACCCCTGTGGTGTCACAATGCATCCCATGCCTTTTTAGGCCACTTGAAGTCACAATGAATCTTTTGATTCTTGGCCCCCATGGTGTCATAATGGTTCCTTGTTTCTATTGGGCCCCATGCTGTCACAATTCATCCCTGGCCCTTTTACGCCCCCTGGTGTCAAATGGGATCCTGGGATTATTAGCCTCCATTGGGTCACAATGGATCCTTGCTTCTCTTAACCCCTGTGCTGTCACAATGCATCCCATGCCCTTTTAGGCCACTTGATGTCACAATGAATCATTTGATTCTTGGCCTCCATGGTGGCATAATAGATCCTTGCTTCTATTGGTCCCCATGCTGTAACAATCCATCCCTGGCCCTTTTTATACCCCCTGGTGCCACAAGGGATCATTAGATTGTTAGCCTGCATTGGGTCACAATCGTTCCTTGCTTCTCTTAACCTCTGTGGTGTCACAATGCATCCCATGCCCTTTTAGGCCACTTGATGTCACAATGAATCATTTGATTCTTGGCCTCCATGGTGTCATAATGGTTCCTTGTTTCTATTGGGCCCCATGCTGTCACAATTCATCCCTGGCCCTTTTACGCCCCCTGGTGTCAAATGGGATCCTGGGATTATTAGCCTCCATTGGGTCACAATGGATCCTTGCTTCTCTTAACCTCTGTGGTGTCACAATGCATTCCAAGCCCTTTTAGGCCACTTGATGTCACAATGAATCATTTGATTCTTGGTTTCCATGGTGGCATAATTGTACAAGGTTTTACTTGGGCCCCATGCTTTCACAATTCATCCCTGCCCCTTTTAGGCCCATTGGTGTCACAGGGGATCATTAGATTTTTAGCCTGCATTGGGTTACAACGGTTCCTTGCTTCTCTTAACCTCTGTGGTGTCACAATGCATCCCATGCCCTTTTAGGCCACTTGATGTCACAATGAATCATTTGATTCTTGGCCTCCATGGTGTCATAATGGTTCCTTGTTTCTATAGGTCCCCATGCTGTCACAATTCATCCCTGGCCCTTTTACGCCCCCTGGTGTCAAATGGGATCCTGGGATTATTAGCCTCCATTGGGTCACAATGGGTCCTTGCTTCTCTTAACCTCTGTGGTGTCACAATGCATTCCAAGCCCTTTTAGGCCACTTGATGTCACAATGAATCATTTGATTCTTGGCCTTCATGGTGTCGTAATATTTCCTTGCTTCTATAGGTCCCCATGCTGTCAGAATTCATCCGTGGATCTTTTGCGCCCCCTGGTGTCATAAGGGATTCTTAGATTGTTAGCCTGCATTGGGTCACAATGGTTCCTTGCTTCTCTTAACCCCGGTGCTGTCACAATGCATCCCATGCCCTTTTAGGCCACTTGATGTCACAATGAATCATTTGATTCTTGGCCTCCATGGTGGCGTAATTGTACCAGGTTTTACTTGGGCCCCATGCTTTCACAATTCATCCCTGCCCCTTTTAGGCCCATTGGTGTCGCAAGGGATCATTAGATTTTTAGCCTGCATTGGGTCACAATGGTTCCTTGCTTCTCTTAACCCCTGTGCTGTCACAATGCATCCCATGCCCTTTTAGGCCACATGATGTCACAATGAATTATTTGATTCTTGGCCTCCATGGTGGCATAATAGATCCTTGCTTCTATTGGTCCCCGTGCTGTAACAATTCCTCCCAGGGCCCTTTTAGGCCCATTGGTGTCACAAGGGATCATTAGATTGTTAGCCTGCATTGGGTCACAATAGTTCCTTGCTTCTCTTAACCTCTGTGGTGGCACAATGCATCCCATGCCCTTTTAGGCCACTTGATGTCACAATGAATCATTTGATTCTTGGCCTCCATGGTGTCATAATGGTTCCTTGTTTCTATTGGGCCCCATGCTGTCACAATTCATCCCTGGCCCTTTTTCGCCCCCTGGTGTCAAATGGGATCCTGGGATTATTAGCCTCCATTGGGTCACAATGGATCCTTGCTTCTCTTAACCTCTGTGGTGGCACAATGCATCCCATGCCCTTTTAGGCCACTTGATGTCACAATGAATCATTTGATTCTTGGCCTCCACGGTGGCATAATAGATCCTTGCTTCTATTGGTCCCCGTGCTGTAACAATCCATCCCTGGCCATTTATATACCCCCTGGTGCCACAAGGGAACATTAGATTGTTAGCCTGCATTGGGTCACAATGGTTCCGTTCTTCTATTAACCTCTGTGGTGTCACAATGGATTCCAAGACTTTTAGGCCACTTGGTCTTACAATGAACCATTTGATTCTTGGCCTTCATGGTGTCATAATGGTTCCTTGCTTCTATAGGTCCCCATGCTGTCAGAGTTCATCCGTGGTCCTTTTGCGCCCCCTGGTGTCAAAAGGGATTCTTAGATTGTTAGCCTGCATTGGGTCACAATGGTTCCTTGCTTCTCTTAACCCCTGTGGTGTCACAATGCATCCCATGCCCTTTTAGGCCACTTGATGTCACAATGAATCATTTGATTCTTGGCCTCCATGGTGGCGTAATTGTACCAGGTTTTAATTGGGCCCCATGCTTTCACAATACATCCCTGCCCCTTTTAGGCCCATTGGTGTCAAAAGGGATCATTAGATTGTTAGCCTGCATTGGGTCACAATGGATCCTTGCTTCTCTTAACCCCTGTGCTGTCACAATGCATCCCATGCCCTTTTAGGCCACTTGATGTCACAATGAATCATTTGATTCTTGGCCTCCATGGTGGCATAATAGATCCTTGCTTCTATTGGTCCCCGTGCTGTAACAATCCATCCCTGACACTTTTTATACCCCCTGGTGCCACAAGGGGTCATTAGATTGTTAGCCTGCATTGGGTCACAATGGTTCCTTGCTTCTCTTAACCTCTGTGGTGTCACAATGCATTCCAAGCCCTTTTAGGCCACTTGATGTCACAATGAATCATTTGATTCTTGGCCTTCATGGTGTCGTAATATTTCCTTGCTTCTATAGGTCCCCATGCTGTCAGAATTCATCCGTGGATCTTTTGCGCCCCCTGGTGTCATAAGGGATTCTTAGATTGTTAGCCTGCATTGGGTCACAATGGTTCCTTGCTTCTCTTAACCCCGGTGCTGTCACAATGCATCCCATGCCCTTTTAGGCCACTTGATGTCACAATGAATCATTTGATTCTTGGCCTCCATGGTGGCGTAATTGTACCAGGTTTTACTTGGGCCCCATGCTTTCACAATTCATCCCTGCCCCTTTTAGGCCCATTGGTGTCGCAAGGGATCATTAGATTTTTAGCCTGCATTGGGTCACAATGGTTCCTTGCTTCTCTTAACCCCTGTGCTGTCACAATGCATCCCATGCCCTTTTAGGCCACATGATGTCACAATGAATTATTTGATTCTTGGCCTCCATGGTGGCATAATAGATCCTTGCTTCTATTGGTCCCCGTGCTGTAACAATTCCTCCCAGGGCCCTTTTAGGCCCATTGGTGTCACAAGGGATCATTAGATTGTTAGCCTGCATTGGGTCACAATAGTTCCTTGCTTCTCTTAACCTCTGTGGTGGCACAATGCATCCCATGCCCTTTTAGGCCACTTGATGTCACAATGAATCATTTGATTCTTGGCCTCCATGGTGTCATAATGGTTCCTTGTTTCTATTGGGCCCCATGCTGTCACAATTCATCCCTGGCCCTTTTTCGCCCCCTGGTGTCAAATGGGATCCTGGGATTATTAGCCTCCATTGGGTCACAATGGATCCTTGCTTCTCTTAACCTCTGTGGTGGCACAATGCATCCCATGCCCTTTTAGGCCACTTGATGTCACAATGAATCATTTGATTCTTGGCCTCCACGGTGGCATAATAGATCCTTGCTTCTATTGGTCCCCGTGCTGTAACAATCCATCCCTGGCCATTTTTATACCCCCTGGTGCCACAAGGGAACATTAGATTGTTAGCCTGCATTGGGTCACAATGGTTCCGTTCTTCTATTAACCTCTGTGGTGTCACAATGGATTCCAAGACTTTTAGGCCACTTGGTCTTACAATGAACCATTTGATTCTTGGCCTTCATGGTGTCATAATGGTTCCTTGCTTCTATAGGTCCCCATGCTGTCAGAGTTCATCCGTGGTCCTTTTGCGCCCCCTGGTGTCAAAAGGGATTCTTAGATTGTTAGCCTGCATTGGGTCACAATGGTTCCTTGCTTCTCTTAACCCCTGTGGTGTCACAATGCATCCCATGCCCTTTTAGGCCACTTGATGTCACAATGAATCATTTGATTCTTGGCCTCCATGGTGGCGTAATTGTACCAGGTTTTAATTGGGCCCCATGCTTTCACAATACATCCCTGCCCCTTTTAGGCCCATTGGTGTCAAAAGGGATCATTAGATTGTTAGCCTGCATTGGGTCACAATGGATCCTTGCTTCTCTTAACCCCTGTGCTGTCACAATGCATCCCATGCCCTTTTAGGCCACTTGATGTCACAATGAATCATTTGATTCTTGGCCTCCATGGTGGCATAATAGATCCTTGCTTCTATTGGTCCCCGTGCTGTAACAATCCATCCCTGACACTTTTTATACTCCCTGGTGCCACAAGGGGTCATTAGATTGTTAGCCTGCATTGGGTCACAATGGTTCCTTGCTTCTCTTAACCTCTGTGGTGTCACAATGCATTCCAAGCCCTTTTAGGCCACTTGATGTCACAATGAATCATTTGATTCTTGGCCTTCATGGTGTCATAATGGTTCCTTGCTTCCATAGGTCCCCATGCTGTCAGAGTCCATCCGTGGTCCTTTTACGCCCCCTGGTGTCAAAAGGGATTATTAGATTGTTAGCCTGCATTGGGTCACAATGGTTCCTTGCTTCTCTTAACCCCTGTGCTGTCACAATGCATCCCATGCCCTTTTAGGCCACTTGATGTCACAATGAATCATTTGATTCTTGGCCTCCATGGTGGCATAATTGTACCAGGTTTTACTTGGGCCCCATGCTTTCACAATTCATCCCTGCCCCTTTTTGGCCCATTGGTGTCAAAAGGGATCATTAGATTGTTAGCCTGCATTGGGTCACAATGGTTCCTTGCTTCTCTTAACCCCTGTGCTGTCACAATGCATCCCATGTCCTTTTAGGCCACATGATGTCA